>NC_053027.1:348985468-349160211 GCF_003073215.2 Triticum urartu | reverse complement strand
TATAATTTTAAATTTCGGCGAAGCCCCTAGTATTCGGAAGGCCGAATTTGGGGCGCGATACACGCCTTAAGCCGGACAGGGCCGACTCCTCGCTCTAAGCGGCATAAGTCTTTAGGGACTTGAAACCTCTCGAACAGCGACCAGTCTCTCGCCTTATCATGATAGTCAGTTTTAGCTTTCTCTACTGAGGTGCTTAGCCCAGCAGAACTGGGGCACAATCGCAGTAGTTCTCCCAGTGCTACCTTAGCCGATATAGCGGAACGTAAGGTACCAAAACATGGGAGTCGGGCAAACCCAACTATTGACCCAAGACATGATTCAGAGCTGATGCATATAATGCTATAAGTTCGGGGTGCCGCACTGTCGAAAGTGTTCAGACTTCTCACGCCGTATTATGGGGTGTGCTTAAGCCCCTAGAGTATTGGCCGTACCAGGGTGT
The DNA here is from genome assembly GCF_003073215.2 of Triticum urartu. Taxonomy (NCBI): domain Eukaryota; kingdom Viridiplantae; phylum Streptophyta; class Magnoliopsida; order Poales; family Poaceae; genus Triticum; species Triticum urartu. The sequence goes on along the minus strand of NC_053027.1, from coordinate 349,159,772 downwards.
ACGGGTGCTAGATGTCATGAATGAACATATATATATATATATAGAAAGGAAGAATGCAATAATAGTCTTAATGCTATGCATTGTTTATTCGAAAAGGTGCGTTAAATCAGAATGATACAAGTAGTGTGATAAGCAAAAAGTAGGACTGTTTGACATGCCCCTTCCAAGGGCAAGCTGAGGAATAGTATTAAAGCAAATATTTCACTCGTTATCGTAATCCACCTGGGAGTTCCATGGTGTGACGTAGCTTTCTGCCTCCTTGGTTGCTGCATCATGTGTTCGGCAATCATGCTGCCGGACATGTTTTCCAGAGATTAATGTCCTGAAAGAGAAAAATAACAAAGCGGGAAGCCCCTAGTGTGGTTTAAGCCGCGAGTTGGAGCGTGCCGCAGTCGTGCCCACCTCCCCGCCTGTGCCCATGGTATTTTTAATGCGTAATTATGTACGCGTGGCACGGATTTCGCCATTTGGCTGGGACCGGGGTGGGGGCGGCATTGCTATGCGAGCTCGGAACGTGCCAGGCGGTCCTGTTGCCGATTACTCCGGGCGCGCTTGAAGGTGTCCGGGTCCTTAATCGCCGAACTAGTGGATTGCCTTAAGAGGCTGCTTTGCGCTTCTGCTGCGAGGGCCGCAGTGTGCTCCTTCGTGCGGAGAGAGCGCTCTGTGTTTCCATTGACTGTGATGAACCCCCGAGGTCCTGACATCTTGAGCTTGAGATATGCATAATGCGGTACCGCATTGAATCTCGCAAATGCGGTTCGCCCGAGCAGTGCATGGTAGCCACTACGGAACAGGACTATGTCGAAGACTAACTCTTCACTTCGGAAGTTATCCGGAGATCCGAAGACCACTTCCAGTGTAACTGAGCCTGTGCAACGGGCCTCTACACCTGGTATGACGCCTTTAAAGGTCGTTTTAGTGGGTTTGATCCTTGAGGGGTCTATACCCATTTTGCGCACTGTGTCCTGATAAAGCAGGTTCAGGCTGCTGCCGCCATCCATAAGGACTCGAGTGAGGTGAAATCCGTCAATGATTGGGTCTAAGACCAATGCGGCGAATCCGCCATGACGGATACTAGTGGGGTGGTCCCTGTGGTCGAAGGTGATCGGGCAGGAAGACCATGGGTTGAACTTTGGGGCGACTGGCTCCAACGCATATATGTCTCTGAGTGCACGCTTCCACTCCCTCTTGGGGATGTGGGTTGCGTATATCAGGTTCACCATCCGCACTTGTGGGGGGAACCTCTTCTGTCCTCCGGTGTTCGGCTGCCGGGCTCCTCCTCGTCATCGCTATGTGACCCCTTTTATTTGTTTTCGGCATTTATCTTGCCGGCCTGCTTGAACACCCAACAATCCCTGTTGGTGTGGTTGGCTGGCTTGTCGGGGGTGCCGTGTATTTGGCACAAGCGATCGAGTATACAGTCCAAACTGGATGGGCCCAGAGTGCTTCTTTTGAATGGCTTTTTCTGTTGACCGGGTTTAGAGCCTTTGAATCCGGCATTGACTGCCGTATCCTCGGTATTGTCGCTGTTAATGCAGCGCTTATGTTTGTTGCGACGTGACCTGCCATTGCCATCCTTGCTATCCGAAGTACCATGGTTCTTTGATATGTTATTGCTGCGAGCCAGCCAGCTGTCTTCTCCCGCACAAAAGCGGGTCATGAGTGTCGTGAGGGCTGCCAAAGATTTCGGCTTTTCCTGGCCAAGGTGCCGGGCGAGCCACTCGACGCGGATGTTGTGCTTAAAAGCTGCTAGGGCCTCTGCATCTGGACAGTCAACGATTTGATTTTTCTTTGTTAGGAACTGTGTCCAGAATTGCCTGGCCGATTCCTTTGGCTGCTGAATTATGTGGCTCAAGTCATCGGCATCTGGGGGTCGCACGTAAGTGCCCTGGAAGTAAGGATGGCAATTTTACCCATGGACATGGATACCCATGGATATCCGACCCGCATGGATAGGGTTTGCATATGCTTTTGTGCCCATGGGCAGCGCCCAAACCCGAGCCGATTGCTCGTGGGTAGGGCATGGATCTAATGTTGTGCCCATGGGTATTACCCAAACCCGACCCGATAGTATGATTTAATGGGTCAAAATATGTTATCCCTACCCCACAGTCAAATGTCCCACTGGAATTTTCCACTTTGTTATCTAAAAGATGCAAAAGAAATTGCATAATCCTCGTCGTAACTTCTATTAGTTGACATTCAACCCCCTCCGTAACATACTAGAGTGCACCTTCCCTTATTTTTATCTCCTCGTTAAATGACTCATCATTCTCATCTTTTAGAAAAAAACGAAATTATATTAGGTTGTTAGTGGACGTTGATTTGCCATAAGATGATGTTTACCATAAGTGAAACCTAGCCTACCATGAGGTGAAGAATAGAGAAGCTTATGTTAACATTGTGCTATGTCTTATTTATATGTCTTCAGAGGACCCAGTGGATATCCAGTGGGTATGGATATCCATCGGGTTTGGACATGGACACAAATTTTCACCCGTTGATTTTTTCATGGGTGGGCAAAGACTGTCTTCATGGATATGGGTATGGATTTTATATTGTTCAACCCGATCCAAACCCGACCCATTGCCATCCTTACCTGGAAGTTGTCGACGAATGCGGCTTCTAGATCCTCCCAACAGCCAATGGACTCTGCTGGCAAGCTATTGAGCCAATGCCGAGCTGGTCCTTTGAGCTTGAGTGGGAGGTATTTAATGGCGTGTAGGTCATCACCGCGGGCCATGTGGATGTGCAGGAGGAAATCCTCGATCCATACTGCAGGATCTGTTGTGCCGTCGTATGATTCAATATTTACGAGTTTGAAACCCTCTGGTATTTGATGATTCATTACTTTGTCTGTGAAGCATAGGGGGCGTGCGGCGCCTCTGTACTGGGCTATATCGCGACACAGCTCAAATGAGTCTTGCCCGCTGTGTTCGGCCCGGCTGGACTTACTTTTACTGTATCTGGCGTGACGATTATTGTCTCGCATAGTGGCGCGCCTTCGTGATCCGTAGATCGATCTTGCGTGTTTTTCTTTGTCGTCCAATACATCTCGCAGGTCTGGCGTATTTCCCCATGCCTTTTTATTTGAATGGCGTCGGGGTGCGAGCTGAGCTTTTGGCTAGAATGCCTCTATGTCGCGACCACGAGGTGGCCGATCAGCCGCGTCATACGCCGGGGATGTAGGTTTTGGTGCTTCCTCCTCCAGTCGGGGTAGCAACCCGCACTTTGGGTAACTCTTGGAGGGGCGCTCGAGTTTATATTCCTCGGCCACCAGGACTTCAGTCCATCTGTCAGCTAGCAAATCTTGATCAGCTTGAAGCTGCTGCTGCTTTTTCTTAAGGCTATTTGCCGTGGCTATAAGCCGGCGCTTGAAGCGCTCTTGTTCGACGGGATCCTCTGGCACGAGAATTCATCATCGTCGAGGCTTGCCTCATCTTTGGAGGGAGGCATGTAATTATCATCCTCCGCCTCTCCATCTGCCGCTCTCTCAGGACGGCTGGCTCCTCCATCCTCCTGCTCTAAATCTTGCTGGAGGGGATTGCTGTTGTCTTCGGTACTGTCCGGAGTGCTATTATCTCCGGTCCGGGTATCACCACTTTTGCCTTGGCGGGACTTAGAGCGGCGCCGCTGACGCCGGCGCTTGGGTTGCTTCTTGGAGGGGTCATCCTCCGTTGTCTCGTCGCCATTGCCTTCTTTGGGTGTATCCACCATGTATATATCGTATGATGAGGTGGCTGTCCAGTGCCCTGTGGGCAGTGATTCCTCTTCGCCTCCCGCATCATCGTCCATACCGTCGATGTCTTCGGAGTCAAAGTCGAGCATGTCGGTTAAGTCATCGACAGTGGCTACTAAGTGGGTGGTGGGTGGGCGGCGAATTTCTTCGTCATCCGCATCCCAATCCTACTGGACATAGTTCGGCCAGGACTCTCCTGACAAGGAGAGAGACCTTAATGAGTTCAGTATGTCGCCAAAGGGAGAGTGTTGAAAAATATCCGCGGAGGTAAACTCCATGATCGGCGCCCAAACGGATTCAACAGGAACGGCCGTAGGCGGTTCGAAGTCCGTGGCCGGAGAAGGACCTGGCAGTTTAGCAACACGGCTCTCGTGAAGGGTAAGGTCGATATTCGGCTTGATCGCCGCTGAGGATACGGCCTCCGTGACGGGGTCTATCCACCCGTCCATGGATGGCGCAACTGGCTCTGAATTGAGGCTTGGGGCGGCTGCCGGTGCGATCTCCTAAATACGGTCCGATGGTAGAGCTAAATCGTACTCATCGTGACCACGTGGCCCACAAGGCAGGGGCTTGAATCCGTCGAAGATCAAGTATCCGCGGATATCGGCTGTGTAATTTAGGCTTCCAAACCTGACCTGGTGGCTAGGGGCGTAACTTTCGATCTGCTCCAGATGGCCAAGCGAGTTGGCCCGCAGTGCGAAGCCGCCGAACACAAAGATCTGCCCGGGGAGAAAAGTCTCACCCTGGACGGCATCGCTATCGATGATCGTAGGAGCCATCAAGCCTAACGGCGACGACACAGAGGAACTCTCAATGAAAGCACCAATGTCGGTGTCAAAACCGGCGGATCTCAGGTAGGGGGTCCCGAACTGTGCGTCTAAGGTGGATGGTAACAGGAGGCAGGGAACACGATGTTTTTCCCAGGTTCGAGCCCTCTTGATGGAGGTAAAACCCTACATCCTGCTTGATTTATTCTTGATGATATGAGTATTACAAGAGTTGATCTACCACGAGATCGGAGAGGCTAAACCCTAGAAGCTAGCCTATGGTATGATTGTATGTTGTCCTACGGACTAAAACCCTCCGGTTTATATAGACACCGGAGGGGGTTAGGGTTACACAAAGTCGGTTACAAAGGAGGAGATACCCATATCCGTACTGCCTAGCTTGCCTTCCACGGCAAGTAGAGTCCCATCCGGACACAAGACGAAGTCTTCAATCTTGTATCTTCATAGTCCAATAGTCCGGCCAAAGGATGTAGTTTGGCTGTCCGGAGACCCCCTAATCCAGGACTCCCTCACTCGCCGCAAGCTACAACATGAATACCTCAATACATCAATACAAAGCAATCATCATACAGAAGAGCAGGATCCGACTACGGATGAAATCAAATGAAAAAGATGAACGACACCCACCCTGCGAATCCCAGGCTCCCGACCGGGAACCCATCCCTGGATCGAAGAAGAAAATGAAGCAGAAGAAGAACTCCAAAACAAGGAAGCATCGCTCTCACATTAGATCATCGCATTACAGGTACCTGCACTTGTTGTTGTAGTAATCCGTGATCCACGAGGACTCAACAATCCCATTACCATGGGTATTAAGACTAGCAAAGTTTAATGGGTATGGAGTGGATAAGTGGTGAGGTTGCAGCAAGCACTAAGCATTGTATGGTGGCTAACTTACGAGTACAAGAATAAGAAGAGTAAATTACGCATAATGGTCGCAAACTAGTAATGATTAATAAGTGATCCTGAACACCTAATTACGAGTCAAACATAAACCTAAAGGAAATATGCCCTAGAGGCAATAATAAAGTTGTTATTTATATTTCCTTATATCATGATAAATGTTTATTATTCATGCTAGAATTGTATTAACCGGAAACTTTATACATGTGTGGATAAATAGACAAAACACAGTGTCCCTAGTATGCCTCTACTAGACTAGCTCATTAATCAAAGATGGTTAAGTTTCCTGACCATAGACATGTGTTGTCATTTGATGAATGGGATCACATCATTAGAGAATGATGTGATGGACAAGACCCATCCGTTAGCTTAGCATAATGATCGTTTAGTTTTATTGCTATTGCTTTCTTCATGACTTATACATGGTCCTCTGACTATGAGATTATGCAACTCCCGAATACCGGATGATTATAAAAATGCTCTACAGGTGTCTCCGATGGTGTTTGTTGAGTTGTCATAGATCGAGATTAGAATTTGCCACTCCATGTATCGAAGAGGTATCTCCAGGCCCTCTCGGTAATGCACATCACTATGAGACTTGCAAGCAATGTGACTAATGAGTTTGTTACGGGATGATGCATTACGGAACGAGTAAAGAGACTTGCCCGTAAAGAGATTGAACTAGCAATGATGATACCGACGATCGAATCTAAGGCAAGTAGCATACTGATGACAAAGGGAATAACGCATGTTGTTATACGGTTTGACCGATAAATAGCTTCCTAGAATATGTAGGAGCCAATATGAGCATCCATGTTTCGCTATTGGTTATTCACTGGAGATGTGTCTCGGTCATGTCTACATAGTTCTTGAACCCGTAGGGTCAACACACTTAACATTCAATGACGATTTGTATTATGAGTTATGTGTTTTTGATGACCGAAGTTTGTTTGGAGACCTGGATGAGATCACGGACATGACGAGGAGTCTCGAGATGGCCGAGACATAAATAATGATATATTGGACAATGTTATTCGGACACCGGAAGAGTTCCGAGATGTACCGGGTAAAAACGGAGTGCCGGAGGGGTTACTGGAACCCCCCGGGGAAGTAATGGGCCAACATGGGCCTTAGGGGAGAGAGAGGGCAGGCCACGAGGAGGTGGCGCGCTCCCCCAAGGGGAGTTCGAATAGGACTAGGGGAGGGGGCGCGCCCCCCCTTTCCCTCTCCCTCTCCTTCTTCCCCTTCCACGAAGTGGAATCCTACTAGGACTTGGAGTCCTAGTAGGACTCCTCTCTCTCCTAGCGCACCCTACAGGGGCCAGCCGGCCTTCCCCTCTCCTCCTTTATATACGGAAGCAGGGAGGCACCCTAGAAGACACATGATCAATTGTCTTAGCCGTGTGCGGTGCCCCCTCCATATTTACCACCTCAGTCATATTGTCGTAGTGCTTAGGCGAAGCCCTGCGCGGATCAGATCATCAACAACGTCACCATGTCGTCGTGCTGACGGAACTCTCCATCGTCCTCAACTAGATCAAGAGCTCGAGGGACGTCATCGTGCTGAACATGTGCTGAACATGGAGGTGTCGTACGTTCGGTACTTGGATCGGTTGGATCGTGAAGACGTTCGACTACATCAACCGTGTTACTAAACGCTTCCACTTTTGATCTATGAGGGTACGTAGACACACTCTCACCTCTTGTTTCTATGCATCTCCTAGTTAGATCTTGCGTGATCGTAGGATTTTTTTTTGGAATTGCATGCTACGTTCCCAAACAGTGGCATCCGAGCGAGGTCTATGCGTAGATGTTATATGCACAAGTTGAACACAAAGAGTTGTGGGCGACAATAGTCATACTGCTTACCACCAACTTCTTACTTTGATTCGGCGGTATTGTTGGATGAAGCGTCCTGGACTGACATTACATGACCGCGTTCATGAGACTGGTTCTACCGACGTGCTTCACACACAGGTGGCTGGCGGGTGTCTATTTCTCCAACTTTAGTTGAATCGAGTTTGACTATGGCCGGTCCTTGTTGAAGGTTAAAACATCACACTTCACAAAAAATCATTTTGGTTTTGATGCGTAGGTAAGAACGGTTCTTGCTAGAAGCCCGTAGCATCCACGTAAAACTTGCAACAACAAAGTAGAGTACGTCTAACTTGTTTTTGCAGGGCATGTTGTGATGTGATATGGTCAAGACGTGATGAGATATAAATTGTTGTATGAGATGATCATGTTTTGTAAAAGTTATCGGCAACTGGCAGGAGCCTTATGGTTGTCTCTTTATTGTATGAAATGCAATCGCCATGTAATTGCTTTATTTATCACTAAGCGGTAGCAATAGTCGTACAAGCAATAGTTGGCGAGACGACAACGATGCTACGATGGAGATCAAGGTCTCAAGCCGGTGACGATGGAGATCATGACAGTGCTTTGGAGCTGGAGATCAAAGGCACAAGATGATGATGACCATATCATGTCACGTATTTTGATTGCATGTGATGTTTATCCTTTATGCATCTTATTTTGCTTAGTACGGTGGTAGCATTATAAGATGATCCCTCACTAAATTTCAAGGTATAAGTTTTCTCCCTGAGTATGCACCGTTGCTACAGTTCGTGCTGCCGAGACACCACATGATGATCGGGTGTGATAAGCTCTACGTTCACATACAACGGGTGCAAGCCAGTTTTGCACGTGCAGAATACTCGGGTTAAACTTGACGAGCCTAGCATATGCAGATATGGTCTCCGAACACTGAGACCGAAAGGTCGAACATGAATCATATAGTAGATATGATCAACATAGTGATGTTCACCATTGAAAACTACTCCATCTCACATGATGATCAGACATGGTTTAGTTGATATGGATCACATGATCATTTGGATGACTAGAGGGATGTCTATCTAAGTGGGAGTTCTTAAGTAATATGATAAATTGAACTTTAATTTATCATGAACTTAGTACCTAATAGTATTTACATGTCTATGTTGTTGTAGATCAATGGCCCGTGCTACCGTTCCATTGAATTTTAATGCGTTCCTATGGAAAGCTAAGTTGAAAGATGATGCTAGCAACTACACGGACTGGGTCCTTAACTTGAGGATTATCCTCATTGCTGCACAGAAGAATTACGTCCTAGAAGCACCGCTAGGTGCAAGACCCGCTACAGGAGCAACTCTGGACGTTATGAACGTCTGGCAGAGCAAAGCTGATGACTACTCGATAGTTCAGTGTGCCATGCTTTATGACTTAGAATCGGGACTTCAAAGACGTTTTGAACGTCATGGAGCATATGAGATGTTCCAGGAGTTGAAGTTAATATTTTCAAGAAAATGCCCGAATTGAGAGATATGAAGTCTCCAATAAGTTCTATAGCTGCAAGATGGAGGAGAATAGTTTAGTCAGTGAACATATACTCAGAATGTCTGGGTACCACAACCACCCGACTCAACTGGGAGTTAATCTTCCTGATGCGGACAGAGTTCTTCAATCACTGCCACCAAGCTACAAAAGCTTCGTGATGAACTATAATATGCAAGGGATGGATAAGACAATTCCTGAGCTCTTCGTGGTGCTAAAGGCTGCAGAGGTAGAAATCAAGAAGGAGCATCAAGTGTTGATGGTTAACAAGACCACTAGTTTCAAGAAAAAGGGCAAAGGGAAGAAGGGGAACTTCAAGAAGAACGGCAAGAAAGTTGCTACTCAGGTGAAGAAGCCCAAGTCTAGACCTAAGCTTGAGACTGAGTGCTTCTACTGCAAAGGGACTGGTCACTGGAAGCGGAACTGCCCCAAGTATTTGGCGGATAAGAAGGATGGCAAAGTGAAAGTGTCACATCCCTAGTTCTGGTAATGCCTAGTGCTAACATATGGTGTTGCATCATGTCTACTTTACTCAGAAAATTGAAATGGGGATGACAGAACCCCCAGCACCCCATTAATCCAACTAGGATTTACTAAAATCTTTTTCAATGAACCTGAAATGCCCTTTTAAAATGTTCATCATCTTTGCCTTGGTCTTAAACCTCTGACAAAAATGGTGCACATATTTCTAGGACAACATAGGGTCACTGAATTAAATCATACTCTATTTGCATTTGGGCATTTAAATGCTATAGAATATTTTAGATGTCCAAATAATCCTAAACTGAAATGTTCCATGTTGGTTATATGCTAAACAGTGGGCATGAGCAGTTTGGTGATTTTTGAAAGTTCCTAAGCATTTTTAGAAAAGCCACAAAGTTGTAGAAAAATATAAAACAGGAAATAAAATAGAGAAAGGAGAAACGTACCTGGCGGCCTGCTACTGTAGTCAGCCCAGCTTCTGAGCAGCCCAACTGAGCCCACCTGGCAGTCCAGCTACCTGGCCTGGCACTGTTGGCCCAGCCCACCAGCGCCACCGTCCTCAAGCTCCCGCCAGGAGGACGCCGAGTGCGTGCTTGCCGCCTCCTGGCCACGTGCGCACCACCTCCTGCCTGCTTGTCTGCGTCCCCGACGTTCTGGACGTCGCCACGCGATCCCCCTTGATCCCCTCTCACTTCCCCTCTCTCCCTGGACCTCCCCCCTCCTCTGTTTCTCGCACGCAGCCACCAAGCGGAGCTCATCGCCGCCGTCCACTGCCATCACGGTCACCGCCCCCCCTCGCCTTGCCGATGCATCCAGAAGAACCGCCGTCCTCTCCTGAATCGTATACACCAACCAGTTCGACCGCGGGAGCCCTGCAGCGTCGTCCTGAAGCTCATCTTCAACCTCTGGCCGCCGGCAACCTCATCGTCGATTCGCCGCCGTCCGTGCTTCCCCGAGCTCGCTGACCTTCTCTGTGTGATCCCCGTGAGCCCCTGAACCGATTCCCCCTCTCCTTTTCCTTGTACCGCCGCTGTAGTCGTCATATCCGTCGAGCCCGAAGCTCACCGCCGCCATCCATGGCGCCACCGTGGTAACCGCGGCCACAACTCGTTGAGCACTGCCGTGAGCTCAGCGGGTCCCCACGAACCCAATGCTGCCGCTCGTAGCTCCTGACTTGCACCACAACACCCTGTGCCGCTCGGGGTCGAACTCCGGCGCCGCCGCGAGCTCCATTCCCGTGAACTCCGGCCACCCTAGCTCGATCTTCTACCACCCCTGGATGCGCGCGAAGCCCAGCAACCCATAGCCGCAAACCACGCCCGAAACCATCCCCTGTAGCATTTTCCCGTGGCGTTTCCGTCGTCGGATTTGGTCTCCGCCGGCGAAACTCCGGCGACTGCCGACATGGCACGGTCATTAGGACTAATCCCCACCATTAGCCACCTCACTGCCACTGACAGCGGGCCCTACCGCTGGGTCAAACCCCGTCAACACGGGTTTTGACCGGGGTTAATTAATGGGTCACTGACTAGTGGGCCCCACTGGTCAGGTTTGACCCTGGTCAGCCGCGGTTGACTTGCTGACGTCATGCTTACTCAATGCTAACGCAGTATTTGTTTTCTGGTATTAAAATAAATCAGAAATGATTTATAAATTTCAGAGAATGCTCTAAACTTCTAAAATTCATAGAAATTCAACCGTAACTCCAAATGAGATAAATTATATATGAAAAATGATCAGAAAAATCCAATCTATCCATCTGTACCATTGTCATGCATGTTAGCATAACTTATGGCTGCTGTTTAGGACAAATAATATAAATGGCATTTAAACCTTCACATATGGAGTTTGAATTTGAACCTAGGGTTCAAACCAACTTCATTTAAATTGTTGCTAGTTGCATTAGCTCAAAACACATCATATCGCCATGTCACATTCATGCATCATATTGTTGCATTGCATTGATTGTGTTTCTTTCTCAGTTGCTGGTAATTGCCCCCTCTCGATAGACGCGTTCCGACGATGAGTTCGATCACACCGATGAAGAGCTATACTATCTTCAGAAGTGCCAGGCAAGCAAAACCCCCTTGTTCATTCTGATACAATCCCACTCTCTTGCTCCTGCTCTCTTTTGCTGCATTAGGACAACACCGTTTCAACTGTTACATGCTGCGGTAGCTGAACCCCTTTCCTCTGCATGACCTGTCATTGCCAAAGTAAATAGATGAAACCCAGTAGCATGAGTAGGAATTGTTTGAGCCCTGATGTGCCTACTCATTCATGCTAGTTGTCATGCCTGCTACTGCTTAGAGTTGAGTCAGGTCTGATTCATCGGGAATGAATTGGAACGTGGTGAACATGTCCTACCATTGAGAGCTAAGTGTGTGAACACGATTTGGTAAAGGTAGCGGTGAGAGGCCATGTAGGAGTACATGGTGGGTTGTCTCATTGTAGCCGTCCTAAGGAACTGAGTTCTGTGTTTGTGATCCATGAACAGTTACTACCACACATTGGGTTCCGGTAACTCGGCCCCTCTCGGCTTATTAATCAACTCGATCTATGTCCAGGAGTTGCAACTAGTTTCTGGTGTTTGTAGGTAGTGTTAGTAGTCTACCAAGTGGCACCCGGTACAGGTGGGCTTGGGACAGACTAGGCAAAGTGGCACGGTGTACCAAGTGGCACCCGGATGGTGGGCTTGGGAACCCTGCACACATCCTTTGGGGCCGTGAGCGACACCCCGGCCGGACCTCCTTGCGGATGGAACCCGAATAGGCGATAAACCTGGACGAGAGACTTGTTGGTTAGTTAGGTCATGGCCGACTCCCTCGCCCGGCTTCCACTTGAAGGTTGATGAGGTACATGACGTGTATAGGGCGATAAGTGGCGGGAGCGTGTGTGAAGAAGTACACCCCTGCAGGGTTATCATTACCTATTCGAATAGCCGGATTCCTCGGATATGGAAACTTGGACCCCTTGCATAGTTCATAGACAAGTGAAAGTGGATACTCTAAAATGCGCAAGATAAGCATGAGTGCTATGGATGGCGTTCTCATAGGGGAACGGGAGCGGATCCATAGTGGTGTATTGGTATGGTGAATTTGTGGACTTGTGTGCGCCACCTCAAAAGAGTTACTTGCAGTCGTAGTTCAGGTTAGCCACTGATTCAAAGCTGGCTAGCTGTAGTTAAACTCCACCACCCCCTTTGTTGATACCGATGCATATGTAGATAGTTCTGATGTAAGTCTTGCTGGGTACATTTGTACTCACGTTTGCCTATTTTATGTTTTTGCAGAGAGACATCAGTCTCGCTAGTAGTTCCGCGTGGACTTCGACATTTAGCTTGTTACCCCAGCTACGATCTTGTACCTTGGGAGGGTCTTGTAGATAGTCAGGCTTCTCAGCCTTTTCCATTTGTAGAAGCCTATACTCAGACATGTTAAGCTTCCGCGTGTGCTTTGACTTGTATGCTCTGTATGTTGGGTCATGAGACCCATGTTTGTAATTTCTGGCTCCTCGGAGCCTAATGAATAATACTTGAGTCGTAGAGTTATGTTGTGATGCCATGTTGTATTTACACATATCGAGCATATTTTGTGTATGATTGAAATGCTTGGTATGTGTGGGATCCGACAACCTAGTTGTTTATCCTTGGTAGCCTCTCTTATGGGGAAATGTAGTCTTGTGCTCCCATGAGCCATAGTAGTCCGCTACAGCCCGGTTCACCGGAGTCCTGCTAGCCCAGCACTACTGCTCCGGAACACTTGACTGGCCGGCATGTGATTCACTTCGTTCCTGTGTCTGTCCCTTCGGGGAAATGTCACGCGGTGACATCCAGAGTCCTGCCTAGCCTGCTATAGCCCGGGTTCCCGGAGTCCTGTTAGCCAGTGCTACAGCCCGGATTCGCACGCTGCTGACCGACATGCTCGATGTTGATTCATGTATGCCTGTCCCCATAAGTTAGTGCCACTTTGGATTCACGACTAGTCATGTCGGCCCGGGTTCTCTGTCATATGGATGCTAGAGACACTATCATATACGTGAGCCAAAAGGCGCAACCAGTCCCGGGCCATGGTAAGGCGACACCCGTGCGAATACCGTGCGTGATGCCGCAAATTGATATGAGGTGTTACAGGCTAGATCGGTGTGACTTAGAATCGGGGTCTTGACAGCTTTGGTATCAGAGCCTGACTGCCTGTAGGATTACCAAGCCATACTGATCGAAGTTGAGTCTAGAAATGCTTTAGTTATATAAGGGAATTGATTGTGGATGGGAACGTAAGGCTCTTTTACTCCTTTACCCTATGCCCTTCTGTTCTGAGTCAACCTCTTCTTTTCTACGGGGAGTAAGGACTAGGCTTCTCTTCCATCTCTCAGGATGACGTGTTACTAAACCGTAGTTGCCTAGGATTGTTGAGTTCAAGCCTCAGTTCAATTCCTACTACTTCCATATGTTCATAACTGGCCTCAGAACCTTGATATTGTGATGTTGAGTGGTTATGCCACAATTTTTGCAGGATGTCTCAAATCATTTTGAGCATTTACAGCCGTTATGCTGTCCGAGTCATCCCAAGTTTCTAAATAGTCTGATGCACTTGCAAATCTTTCCTCCATGTTGATGGGTTTCGTAGTAATTTCAAAAAATTTCCTACGCACACGCGAGATCATGGTGATGCATAGCAACGAGAGGGGAGAGTGTGATCTACATACCCTTGTAGATCGACAACGGAAGCGTTAGCACAACATGGTTGATGTAGTCGTACATCTTCACGGCCCGACCGATCAAGCACCGAAACTACGGCACCTCCGAGTTCTGGCACACGTTCAGCTCGATGACGATCCCCGGACTCCGATCCCGCAAAGTGTCGGGGAAGAGTTCCGTCAGCACGACGGCGTGGTGACGATCTTGATGTACTACCGTCGCAGGGCTTCACCTAAGCACCGCTATGATATTATCGAGGACTATGGTGGAAGGGGGCACCGCACACGGCAAAGAATATGATCACGTGGATCAACTTGTGTGTCTATGGGGTGCCCCCTTGCCCCTGTATATAAAGGATCAAGGGGAGGAGGCCGGCCGGCCCCTATGGCGCGCCAAGGAGGAGTCCTCCTCCTAGTAGGAGTAGGACTCCTACTAGGAGGGGGAAAGAAGTGGGGAGGGAGAAGGAAAGGGGGGCGCCGCCCCCCTCTCCTAGTCCAATTCGGACCAGGGGGTGTAAGTGCATCTAGTGCCACCCCTAGTTGGTTTTGGAGTATTGACGACAAACCTAGTTGAGGGACTAATGTGTTTGTGAGAATTGCAGGATAACACAGGTAGAAGTCCCTCATTGATTTGGTTTTCCTACCAGAGATGGCCCCTAAAAATGTATGAAGACGTTGAAGTCAAAGGTGGTATATGAAGATATTCACATTGAAGACTATGACAAGAGAAGACACCACATGAAGACTATGGAGCTCGAAGACTTAGATCTTTCGTAGTTCTTTTCTTTTGTGTTGAGTCATAGGAACCACCGTACTGTTAAGTGGGGTCCAAGAGAACCAGTCAGAATGACTTAAGTGATGCCTAACCAAAAACCTATGTCTTCGAGTGAAGACTATGAGAGCGAATCTTGTCCAGAGTCGGACAAGTCAGCTTTGCTTGTAGCCCAAGTAAAGTTGCCGTGTCAGTTTGAAATCTGACCATTGGAACACGTGTCAGTTCCTTAGTGACCCAAAGTCATTTCGGACAAATCAGGTCGGGTTGCCAAGTGGCTATAAATAGCCCACCCCCTACAACCATAAACGGTTGGCTGCTCAGATTGAGAGTACAGCTTTTGTCTTTTGAGAGCAACCCACCTCGAAGCCTTTGAGAGAGAATTCCTTGCGAGGATAAAGCCCTAACCACCCAGAGCCAAAGAGAATTGGGCATCACTTAAGTCTTCTTGTCTGTGTGATCTGAAGACTTATTACACTTGAGGACTGTGCATCCTCCAGCCGGTTAGGCGTCACGTTCTGAGCATCCAAGAGACATTGTGGATTGCCGGTGAACGAAGTCTGTGAAGGTTTGGGAGTCTACCTTGAAGTCTTACCAGAGTGATTGGGCGAGGTCTGTGTGACCTTAGCTCAAGGAGAATACGGTGAGGACTGGGTGTCCTGAGCTGCGTGTTCAGGACTGGGTGTCCGGGACTGTGTGTCCTAAGGTTTAAATACCTAGCCACTCCAACCAGACGTACAGTTGTCACAGCAACTGGAACTGGTCCAACAAATCATTGTCTTCAATGAGTCACTGGTTTCATCTTCACTTCCCTTTACTTTCTGTTACTCCTTGTGAAGTCATTGTATGTTTGCACTATCATTTGTCTTCATTGAGTGACTGCGTGTTCTGTTTGGCTTCACAATATCTTCCTACCTGATCCTTACTATCTAGCTGCTATTAGTCTTTGCGCTTTCACTTCATTGAATACTTGACTATGGTTTGCCTAGTGTAGTCTACCTTCCGCTGCATGGTAATAGGTTTAATTTTATTGTTTGTCTTCAAAACTTCCACGTTTTGAAGACTTTCATAAAAATCGCCTATTCACCCCCCCTCTAGTCGATATAACGCACTTTCAATTGGTATCAGAGCAAGGTGCTCCCTTGTTCTATGTGATTCGGTTTAACCACCTGGAGTTTTAGCTATGTCAACTGCAGGGATAATTAAAGTCTCCGCTGCGTGCCCCGTCTTCGATGGAACTGAATATCCCTACTGGAAGAATAAGATGCGCATGCATCTTGAAGCCATTGGCGTCGACCTATGGTATGTCGTCGAGAACGGCGTTCCCAAGGCTGGAGAAGGTGTCACTGCTGCTGATGTCAAGAAATTCGTTCAACTAGACTCTACTGCCAAGAATATCATCTGTGGTCATCTGACCAAAGGACAGTATGGCCGTGTGAGTGCTTTGAAGACATCCAAGCTGGTTTGGGACTGGCTCTCCAAGGTCAATGAAGGCATCTCAACCCAGAGAGATCAGAGAATCAGTGTCCTTCGCAACCTCTTCAACCGCTTCAAGAGAAATGACAATGAGAATGTCCAGCACACATTTGACCGACTCACTGACATCACAAATGAGCTTCAAGCCCTCGGCGCCACTGAGATCACCAAACATGAAGTCGTCAAGACGCTGCTGAGATCACTTGATAGTTCGTTTGACATCCTGGCCCTTATGATTCAAGAACGTCCTGATTTCAAGACACTCGATCCGTCTGACATACTTGAGAGGCTCAACACACATGAGTTTCAGCTTTCTGAGAAAAGAGATATCTACGGTCCAAACTATGGGCGAACTCGTGCCTTGAAGGCAAAAGCTGTCTCCTCATCTGAAGAAGAATCTGATAGCAGTTCTGATGATCCTGAAGACATTGGAAGGGAACTTCCTATGCTTGTCAAGAAGTTCCAAAAATTCACCAAGAAGAAAGGCTTCAGAAAGTCTTCCCGATCAAGTTCAAGGAATGATGAAGCTCCTGCTCATGACTACAAGAAGAAAACATGTCACAAGTGCAAGAAACTTGGCCACTTCATCTCTGAGTGTCCACAGTGGGACAATGAGAACAAAAAGAAGAAGAAGAGCAAGGAATATGACTCTGATGACAAGAAGAAGAAGAAATACTCAAAGTCTTCTTCCAAGTCTTCCTCAAAGTCTTCATCACACAAGAAGAGCTCATCTGGCAAGGCACGTGCGTTTGTTGGCAAGGAAATGGATTCAGAGGAGGAGTCTGCTTCTGAGGAGGCGGAGGTGTAGTCTGAGGAGGAGTCCGATTCTGGCGTTGCAAGTCTGGCTACAACATTCGTTGCCAAGTCCATGTTCAACACCGAAGACAATGACTTCATCACCGACACCGATGCAAATGACAAGGACTACTCCGCTCCTACCTACTGCTTCATGGCACGCGGTGCCAAGGTAAACACATGCACTACTCACTGTCAAACATCTAGTGAAGATGACTCTGATTGTGGTTCAAAACCCAGCTACAAAACACTTGCTAAAATTGCAACTAAACAACAGAAAGTTATGGAACATATTCAAAAACTGTTAGACAGAAGCGATGATCTGTTAGGTGCTGAAATGACTCGATCTGAATCCTTAATTGAAGACATAAAAAATCTTCACGTTAAGTATCAGGAACTTGAAAGTCGTCATGAAACTCTCTCAACAACTCATGAAAAGCTTTCCTATGATTATCTTCAAAGGAAGCAAGATCTTGAGAAATTGAGAGCGGTTCATGAAGATCTTCAAAAGGAAAACGAGTCACTTCGCGCCAAACAGATCAGTTCCGCTCAGGAAGAATTTGAACCACCATGTCTTAAATGCATTGAGCGTGATAATGCTACTTCTGTTGCTGAATGTTCCACTTCTACTACTGTTGCAATATCTTCAACTGTTGATGTGGTAACTAACCCCTTTGCCGAGGATACCACTGCTATTGCTGATGAGAATGCTAGGTTGAAGACATTGCTGGAAACAGGGATGTACAAAAGTCTTAAAGGGCATCAGACACTATGTGATGTCCTCAAAAAGCAGATTCTAAACCGAAACCCTAGGAAAGAGGGTGTTGGGTTCGTTGGAAAATGAATGCAGATGGCTCTTACTGGAAACCTGAGCAGTACCCCAAAACTATGTGGGTTGCTGCAAAGGAACCTTCAGCAGATCCATCCAATCTATGTGGCTTCACTTGTGCTAACCCCATTATCATTTATGAATCCTTTGATGCAAACTATATACTGTTTAAGAATCAGAATGGTGAAGTGTTTGCCAGGTACATTGGTACTAACTGCAGGAATGGACCGCCTATGAAGAAGATCTGGGTTCTGAAAAGGTGTCTGGAGAATCTTCCTGTGAATGTCATTATGACACCTCACGTGAAGAAGACAAACCTCAGACCAAAGGCTTCATACGGTCCAAAGGCTTCATACAGAAAGAGGACTCACCTGAGTCGCACTAACGCATATGTTTTGCAGGGAAACCATACTCAGGCATATGAATATGAGAGCGGTTCATCAAACCGCCATGTTCATAAGACCAAGAACTATTCTGCTTATTCTTATGAGTACTATTGTCCGCCTGCAAGACTGTTTGCTAGGGCTTCAAAGCCAAAATTCTCAGATGCTGCACTTAGACTTATTGCTTCTAAGCCACCCTTGAAGATGTGGGTGGCTAAGAAAGCTTAACTCTCTTTTGCAGGGAAAGGTCTCCAGCAGAAAACCAAAATCGTCTGACGCTATTGCTGGGGACCTTAAACATCTTGTAGGGCGCAAGATCAAATGCCCCAATGGTCTTACTATGTACTTCGTTCCTGAATCGCTTGCTACTCTGCCTATTAGTCCTAATCTGGTTCTAAGCTTTCATAACCCATTGGTTCGTCAAATGTTTTTGCTTCACAATGCTCTTGGTGAAGCCTATCCCCCTAACTGCACTGTAGGGTACGACACCAGCGTCTTCAGAATGAATTATTGATAGTGGGTGTACAAATCACATGACTGGCAAAAGAAGCCTTCTTATGGACTCAACCTTACGTCCATCCGACAAGAGCCACATCGCATTTGCTGACACTGGTAAAAGTAAGGTATTGGGTCTAGGTAGAGTTGCAATCTCAAGGGATCAACACCATGGATAAAGTCATGCTTGTTGAATCCCTTGGCTTCAACTTAATGTCTGTCTCAATGCTTTGCGATTTGAACATGATCGTAATATTTGGAAAATATTGTTGCCTTGTACTAATGGAATCTGACAAGTCTCTAGTGTTTGAAGGGTATCGAAAAGATGATTTGTACGTGGTAGATTTCTCAGCAGGGCCATAGCTTGCAGTATGTCTTCTATCAAAGGCTTTAGAATGCTGGCTCTGGCATCGGAGGCTTGGGCATGCTGGCATGAGGAACCTCCACACCCTTGTGAAGAAGAAGCATGTCATAGGCATCGAGGGCGTCAAGTTCAAGAAAGACCACTTATGCGGTGCCTGTGAAGCAGGGAAGATGACGAGGGCCAAACATCCCTCAAAGACAATCATGACCACTACTCGACCCTTCGAACTGCTTCACATGGATCTTTTCGGTCCCACTCATTACTCAACTCTTACTACTACTGCTTGCCTCTATGGCTTCGTTATTGTTGATGATTATTCTAGATATACTTGGGTGCACATAATCCTTTACAAGACTGAAGTGCAGGATGTCTTCAGACGCTTCGCCAATCGAGCTATGAACAATTTTGGCGCCAAGATAAAGCACATCAGAAGTGACAATGGCACTGAATTCAAGAACACTGGCCTTGATACATATCTTGACACCTTGTGTATCACACATGAATTCTTAGCTCCGTACACGCCACAGCAGAATGGCGTCATCGAACACAAGAACAGAACACTCATTGAGATGGCCAGAACGATGCTAGATGAATACAAGACCCCAAGAAAATTCTGGCCTGAAGCCATTGATACTTGTAACACCCCGGATGTAACTTTCCATATTTGTATCCAACTCTTGCCGTTTCCAGTGTTAAGTTATATTTATTTCTCGGGTTCGGGTCTTTGTCTCCGTGTGTTGTTTTCTTTTTCGTGCATCTCTTATCATGTCATCTCGTGCATTGCATTTGCATACATATTCATCTCATGCATTCGAGCTTTTTCCCCGTTGTCCGTTTTGCATTCCGGCGCTTCGTTCTCCTCCGGTGGCCATTTCTAGCTTTCTTTCGTGTGTGGGGATTAAACATTTCCGGATTGGACCGAGACTTGCCATGCGGCCTTGGTTTACTACTGGTAGACCGCCTGTCAAGTTTCGTATCATTTGGACTTCGTTTGATACTCCAACGGTTAACCGAGGGACCGAAAAGGCCTCGTGTGTGTTGCAGCCCAACACCCCCCAATTTTGGCCCAAAACCAGCCAAACTCTGCTCCATGTCCTAGATCGTTCGATCACGATCGCGTGGGCGAAAACCGCACCTCATTTGGACTCTCCTAGCTCCACTTATGCCTATTTAAACACTCCCCATTCCAAATCTCAAATTCTCCCCGTCCTCCTCCTAAAAAAAAGAGATCGACCCTGCCACCGACGGACGTGTCCGGATCGGACCGGACACCGTCCGCCCCGCCGCCGCCAGCCAATCGGCCGCCGCCACCTGTCCCCGGGGCGGGACCAGTTCGCCGCCGCCACCGACGCGGGCCCGAGGCCCAGCGTCAGCCCCCCTCCTCCTCCGCCCGGGCCAGAGGCGCCCGTGGCCGAGCTCCGCCGCCGCCGCCCTTCTTCTCCTCCTCCGGCGTGCCGTCGCCGACCGCCACCCGTCGCCGGCGCCCCGAGCCGCGGCCCCGCCGTCCGCCGCCGCGCCCGCCGCCGCCTCCTCACCGCGCCCTCCGCCGCCTCCTCGCCGGCGCCGCCCCCCCGGCGACCTCCTCCCCGCTCTGGCCGCCTCCGGCCTCGTCGCCGGCGAGCGACCTCGCCGGATCCAGCCTCGGGAGGCGCGCCCCGATCCAGATCCGCGGGTGCTACAGTAAACCCTAACCTCGTCTTTTTTTGTCTAAGTCCTGAAACTCTTGATCCAAGTTGACCTGTTCGAGGACCCGTATCTCCGCAACCGTAGCTCCGTTTTGGGCGTATAATATATCAAAATCTTCAGCTCGACATGTACATCATTTCATTCCATTGTATCACTTGAATTTGAGGTCATCTTGTTGCCCAAAATGCTGTTAGAAGGAGGCTTCGTGAGTTAATTTGCAGATCCGTTAGTTCATCATGCACTTTTGTCATTTTTGCCATGTTTAATCCGTGCATGATATGCCTGTGCCCCTTTGGGATGGATTGTTAAGCATTTTGTCTTCTTTCCATAGGTGCCACCCGTGCATTTTTAGGATGTGTGTGTTGTCTTGTGCAAGCTTGCGAAGAGAGGTACCTGAGATTGCTGATTTCAGGGACTTAGTGATTTTCACTAAGTCTGGGATATTTTAGTTCACTATGCTATATGTCCAGCTTGTTTCCTAGTGATCCGTGCCTCTTTTGAGGATGATCAATAAGGGAGTTTTGATATTTATGTTATGCTCTATCCATCCATGTCTTTGTTTGCATATGTGGAGTGCTCTAGGTTGACTCAATCGAGCTCAACTTTTGCTTCATTGTTAATTTGGGCAGATCGTCAACTTGTTTGCGATTTTGCCGATGCTACCGTTAGTGTTCCATGCATGCTATGCCTTTGTTCTTGCCATGTGTAGCTAGAATATTGTGCCTTCTTGCTGGTTATATGCTTGCCTTGCCATGACGTGTACCCTAGTGAGTGCATCGAGCTCGTTTATATGCCTTCGTGAGTTATAATTTCAGCATGTCTCAGTTTTCACCAAGTCTGAAAACTGATTGTGTTCGAGCTATGTTCGTGAGCTCGGTAGAGTATTTTGTGGACCCTTTTGGCCCCAGGTCACTTTGGGTGTTTTGTTAAGCTTGTTGAGTAGCTCCATGCCATGTTCTTACTTGTCATGTTCAGGTTATCTATCATGTTGTTTTGCTGCTCCGAAGAGGTCTTCGTGATCTGAAATTTCAGGCTAGTGTTGATTTCACTAAGTCTGGAATCTGTTTTGCATATTCATTTTTGCCATGCTTGTTTGAACCTCTTATTGGATAAATTTGCCTATGGCTCAGTGCTAGCGTTTTGTTAATAATCTTGTGTACATCACTGCCATGTATTTTTTTTTCATGTTTGGTGGCGGTAGCATGTTCATTTCGTTGCATTTAGATGCCTACTTGCTGTAAATCGCAGACCGGTGTCATACCTTAAAACGCTTGCCATTTCCAAACCGTAACTCCGATTCCAATGTTCTTTATATCGTTTTCAAGCAATTTCATCCCCTATATCCAGTGGCACACTTGGTTTTCCAAGTTGAGGCCAGGTTCATCATTTCCTGTCATATCTTGCATTTGGCATCCCGCATCGCATCCCGCATAGCATATCATCATTTCATCATATTGCTTGGTCTTGCACGTGGTTGATTGTATCCTTGTTGCTTGTTTGTATTGTTGGGTAGAGCCGGGAGACGAGTTCGCTACCGAGGAGCCCGTTGAGTTTGCTTGTGAGGATCCAGTCAGCTTTGACAACTGTGCAGGCAACATGATCATACCCTCGAAATCATTACTATCTTTGCTATGCTAGTTTGCTCGCTCTTTTGATTTGCCACTGCTACAATGCCTACCACTTGCTTGTCAGCCTCCCAATTGCATGATTGAACCTCTAACCTACCATTGTCCTAGCAAACCGTTGATTGGCTATGTGACCGCTTTGCTCAGCCCCTCTTATAGCGTTGCTAGTTGCAGGTGAAGATTGGAGCTGTTCCTATTGGAACATCTTTTATTTGCTTGTTGGGATATCACTATATTGCTATGTTATCTTAATGCATCTATATACTTGGTAAAGGGTGGAAGGCTCGGCCTCTCGCCTAGTGTTTTGTTCCACTCTTGCCGCCCTAGTTTCCGTCATATCGGTGTTATGTTCCCGGATTTTGCGCTCCTTACACGGTTGGGTTATAATGGGAACCCCTTGATATTTCGCCTTGATTAAAGCTTTTCCAGCAATGCCCAACCTTGGTTTTACCATTTGCCACCTAGCCTTGTCTTTCCCTTGGGTTCTGCAGACTCAAGGGTCATCTTGTTTTAACCCCCCCGGGCCAGTGCTCCTCTGAGTGTTGGTCCACCTGTCAGCTACCGGTGGCCACCAGGGGCAACTCTGGGCTGGCCTACCCGTACCTAGGACAATCTGAGTGTGCCCTGAGAAAGAGATATGTGCAGCTCCTATCGGGATTTGTCGGCACATTCGGGCGGTGTTGCTGGTCTTGTTTTAACCTGTCGATGTGTCTTGAGTTACCAAGATACGGAGTCTGATCGGAACGTCTTGGGAGGAGGTCTTTTCCTTCGTTGACCATGAGAGCTTGTCATGGGCTAAGTTGGGACTCCCCTGCAGGGATTGAACTTTCGAAAGCCGTGCCCGCGGTTATGGGCAGATGGGAATTTGTTAATGTCCGGTTGTAGATAACTTGAATCTTAATTAATTAAAATGAATCAACTGAGTGTGTTGCCGTGATGGCCTCTTCTCGGCAGAGTCCGGGAAGTGGACACGGTGTTGGAGTAATGCTTGCGCAGGTTGTTCCTCTAGTTTCTCGCTCGCGCCTTGCCTCCTCTCCTCGCTCTCTTTTGCGTATAAGTTAGCCACCACATATGCTAGTCGCTTGCTGCAGCTCCACATACTTGCCTTATCCTTCCTATAAGCTTAAATAGTTTTGATCGCGAGGGTGCGAGATTGCTGAGTCCCTGTGGCTCACAGATACTATAATTCCAGATGCAGGTCCAGGTGATTCCGCTCCAGGTGACGAGTACGAGCTCAAGTGGGAGTTCGATGAGGACTCTTAGCGTTATTATGTTTCCTTTCCCGACGATCAGTAGTGGTGCCTAGTTGGGGTTATCGATTCAGGTCCTTGTCGCATGTTGGGTTCTTTTCCATTTTGGCGCCGTAGTCGGGCCATGAGTGTTTGCTTGATGGATGTTATTTATGTACTCTGATGTGACGTGGCGAGTGTAAGCCAACTATTTTATCTTCCCCTATTATTATGTATTACATGGGATGTTGTAATGATTGCCTGACTTGCGACATTGCTTTCAATGCGGTTATGTCTCTAAGTCATGCCTCGACACGTGGGAGCTATAGCCGCATCGAGGGCGTTATAAGTTGGTAATTAGAGCCTTCCCCGACCTTAGGAGCCCCATTGCTTGATCGTCTTAGCAGCCGAGTTGTGTCTAGAAAAATGTTTTGAGTCACTTAGGAATTATATATCGGAGAGTTAGGAATTCTTTTTACTTCCCAGTCTCCTCATCACTCTGGTAAGGCATCCTGACGTAGAGTTTTGACTCTTCTCTTCTCAAATTTCACTAAAAAGAAATTTTTTTTTAGGATCACGCGAGTATCTTGGTTTTGTTCCGATGGTTTTGTGACGAGAACATTGTTCTTGGTGCCTCCTGTCTTTAGGGGTTGTGGCAGTGTCCCGGGGAGTTGAGCTCCGAGGTGTTGTCGTCACAATTTTATCGTTGCAATTCTGGAATACTTGAGATATGTGCGCGACATCGAAAATCTCCTTTATGCAGTTCGTTGGTGAGATAACCTCGACGCCACCCAGTACTGGGGCGGGAGTTCGGGAGTATCGCCATAACTTGTATAACGGATGCTTTTCGAAGGTTGAGATAGATGGTTTCCGAAGATTTCTTGGTTATGTGTTGAAGGATGGATACAGCTGGATGTAGGATTTGCTAGCTTGGGTGAGATATTATGCTTCCCCTGTATCCCCAACACCTGATTGCATAACCGGGAAAATTTCGGGAATTTCATAGGTGGGTATTCAAGTAGCCTTAGGATATCTTTCCGACAGATGTATGATATGAAATTGGGGTTCGACGTCTAGTGGTTCGTCTATTCACGGTCGATTTTACAGTGGTCTCGTTGTGTCTTAAAGAGTCCTTGGCTATGCTGACTCGGGGACGCTTCGTATGTCATGTGCACTGCCTTGTACATGATGGTGCTGTACGATCGAGCCCGTGTAGGTCCCACCACGAAAACTTCGGACGAAATTTCTATCATGTATTTGTTCCGGCTTATTCCGCAAGCCAACCCTTGGTTATTTCGAGTTGTGGCATTCGTTTTGCTTCGACGTCATATGTTGATTCCATTCCTCGTTGTTGTACCCCTTCTACCTGATTCTTCGTGGCTTCGCAATTTAGGAATATGTGACCACTTCAAGAGAAATACATTCGTTCATTTTGTTCGGATGTGAAGACTATATGTTGCAATTTTCATTCCGTTGGATTCAGCTTCAATATTTATCTGTCATGTGCTAATGGTGGTCAAGCTCTTTAGGATGGCTCCTCCAACGCGCACGACTCCGAATCCTGATCCGCCGCCGCCTCCACCTCCTCCAGAGGCATGGCAAGCTGTGATGGCCGCAACCAATGCAAACACTCAGCTGATCATGCAAATTCTCCAAGAGCGCAATCAAGGCAGTCAAGGGAATCAAGGCAGCAATCAGGGTCACTTTGCTACACTGAACCAGTTCCTCGCAAATGGTCCAAAGACGTTCAACAATTGTGTTGAGGCTACCGATGCTGACGATTGGCTAGTGGATCTGGGCAAGCATTTCGAGTGTAGCAACGTCAGGCCTGAAGATTTCGTCAAGCTCGCTTCTTTCCAACTCAAAGATCAGGCTGCAGAGTGGTTCCAGCAGTACAAGGATTCCAGAGGTGAACGTGTTATCACTTGGGATGATTTCCGTCAAGATTTCCGCGCTCATCACATTCCGCAGAGCGTGGTTGAAAGCAAGCGTGAGGAATTCCGCAATCTAAAGCAAGGCTATTTGTCTGTCTATGACTACAACAAGTTGTTCCAGAAGCTCGCCCGTTTTGCCAAGCAGGATGTTCCGCATGAGAAGAGCATGATCTATCAGTTCAGGGGTGGTCTTCGTGAGGAAATTCAGCTCGCTCTTGTCCTCTTTGAGCCGTTGAGATACGATGAGTTCTACAACATGGCACTGAAGCAAGAGGCTGCTCAGTTGAGGTGTGATGCTTCCAGGAAGCGAGTCAGAGATGTTACTCCTTCTTCCTCTACTCAAGTGGCCAAGCAGCAGAAGTATTGGCTTCCTCCTCCTCTGTTCCGTCAGCCGTATCAGCAGAAGAGCAAAGGTGGCAGTGGTTCTTCCCACCCACCCAACTTAGGCTTTCAGAACAAGGCTTCGTCTCAAGCTCCAAGATCGAGTGCTCCGTATCACCGTCCGCTTTCAGAGGTCACGTGCAACAAGTGCCAACAGAAGGGTCACTATGCCAACAAGTGTTTCAACCAGAGGCGTCTTCTTCCTCCTCCTCCTGTCAGATCGGCAAGTACAGCTGTGGTCAAGCATAACCCTAAGCACGCCAAGGTCAATTTGATGAATGCAGCTCAGGCAGAGGACTCGTCAGATGTGATCATGGGTAACCTTCCTGTTAATGATATTCCTGCAAAAGTTCTTTTTGACTCTGGTGCATCGCATTGCTTCATCTCGAGACCGTTTACAAATAGGCATGAATTGGTTTCACAAGTTTTGCCTAGTCCTTTAGCAGTTGTCTCTCCCGGCAAGCGCATGCAGGCTAACTCCATCGTTCCGGATGTTTCTATCACGATGGGCGAGTTCAAGTTTCTTGCTTCTCCTACGGTTCTCGGTGACTCGGATATTGATCTTATTCTCGGGATGGACTGGCTCTCTAAGCATAAAGATCAGCTTGATTGTGCAGCCAGGCAGATTCAACTGACTCATTCGTCTGAGGATGTCATTGTCTTTGCCGCTCGGGATAATACCATCCGGTTGTTTTCTCTCAATGAGAAGGGTGAATTGGATGCTATTTCGCAGATTCCGGTTGTTTGTGAATATCAAGACGTTTTTCCAGAAGAACTCCCAGGGATGCCTCCAAACCGGCCGGTTGAATTTGTTATTGAACTTGAGCCCGGTACAGAACCTGTGTGCAAACGTCCCTACAAGCTCGGCCCCGAAGAGTTGAAGGAGTTGAAGAAACAACTCGATGAGCAAGAAAGATTGGGTCTCATCCGGCCTAGTACTTCTCCGTGGGGTTGTGGTGTTCTTTTTGTGAAGAAGAAGGATGGTTCGAGCCGACTTTGTGTTGATTACCGTCCAGTGAACAAGAAGACCATTAAGAACAAATACCCACTTCCCAACATCAATGAGCTGTTCGAACAACTCAAGGGTGCCCAAGTATTCTCCAAGCTTGATCTCCGTATGGGCTATCACCAGATTCGCATTCGTGAAGAAGATATTCCCAAGACAGCATTCAGAACAAGCTTTGGTTCATATGAATACACTGTCATGTCTTTTGGCCTCGCCAACGCTCCTCCGACGTTCTCTCTTATGATGAACTTCATCTTCAACGCCTACACCAATGACTTCGTTTTGGTCTATCTCGATGACATTCTGGTTTTCTCGAAGAACAAGGAAGATCATGCCAAGCATTTGCGTTTGGTTCTCGATAAGCTCAGGGAATATCAGTTCTATGCCAAGTTCTCCAAGTGTGAATTTTGGCTCGATGAGGTTCTTTATCTTGGTCATATCATCTCTGCCAAGGGCATTTCCGTGAATCCCGAGAAGGTGTCCGCAATTGTGAATTGGGAACCTCCTCAGAACGTGAAGCAACTCCGCAGTTTCCTCGGTCTCGCAAGCTATTGCAGAAGATTCGTTGAAAACTTTTCTAAGATCGCGAAGCCTCTCTCAAATCTTCTTCAGAAGCACGTCAAGTACGTTTGGTCTCCGGAGTGTGATATGGCTTTCAACACTTTGAAAGAGAAGTTGATCACTGCTCCAGTTCTGACTCCACCTGATGAATCCAAACAGTACGAGGTCTTTTGTGATGCCTCTCTCCAAGGTCTTGGCGCAGTATTGATGCAAGAGAAGAAAGTTGTTGCTTATACATCTCGCCAGTTGAAGCCTAATGAGAAGAACTACCCCACTCATGATCTCGAGTTGGCGGCAGTTGTGCATGCTTTGTTGACTTGGAGACATCTTCTATTGGGAAGAAAAGTGGACATTTTCACTAATCACAAGAGTCTCAAGTACATCTTCACTCAGCCTAATCTCAACCTAAGGCAAACTCGATGGGTCGAAATGATTCAAGAGTATAATCCGAGTATTGAGTATACTCCAGGCAAGGCCAATGTGATTGCTGACGCTTTGAGCAGAAAGGCCTATTGCAACAGTCTGATTCTCAAGCCTTATCAACCCGAGCTTTGTGAAGCTTTCCGCAAACTGAATCTGCAAGTTGTTCCTCAAGGTTTCCTCGCCAACCTTCAAGTCTCTCCTACCTTAGAAGACCAGATTCGCCAAGCACAACTTCTTGACGCTATGGTGAAAAAGGTGAAGATTGGGATTGCCAAGAGTCAGTCCAAGTACAAGTGCTACCGCCTTGATGACAAGGACACTCTCTTCTTCGAGGATCGTATTGTTGTGCCCAAAGGTGAACTTCGTAAAGTGATCATGTACGAGGCTCACAACTCTCTCCTCTCCATCCACCCTGGTAGTATGAAGATGTATCAGGATCTCAAGCAAGCTTATTGGTGGACTCAAATGAAGCGCGAGATCGCTCAATTCGTGAATGAATGTGATGTCTGCAGAAGAGTGAAGGCAGAACACCAAAGGCCAGCTGGTCTCCTCCAACCTCTTGCCATTCCAGAATGGAAGTTTGACCACATTGAAATGGACTTCGTGACTGGGTTTCCAAAGTCCAAGCGTGGCAACGATGCTATATTTGTTGTCATCGACAAGCTCACCAAAGTGGCTCATTTTCTGCCTATCAAAGAGTCGATCACTGCAGCTCAATTGGCGGAACTCTATACCTCTCGCATTGTCTCTCTGCACGGTATTCCTCAAGTGATCTCTTCAGACCGTGGCAGTATCTTTACCTCGAAGTTTTGGGATTCTTTTCAGAAGGCCATGGGCACCAACATCCGCTTCAGCACAGCTTTCCATCCTCAAACGAGCGGTCAAGTCGAGCGTGTCAATCAGATTCTTGAAGATATGCTTAGGGCTTGTGTGATCTCTTTCGGCATGAAGTGGGAGGATTGTCTTCCTTATGCTGAATTCTCCTATAACAACAGTTTTCAAGCAAGTTCGGGCAAGGCCCCCTTTGAAATTCTGTATGGCAGGAAGTGCCGTACCCCTCTCAACTGGGCTGAAACCGGTGAACGTCAGCTGCTGGGTAATGACTTAATCACAGAAGCAGAAGAAATGTGCAAAGTCATTCGTGATAACCTCAAAGCAGCCCAATCCCGCCAGAAGAGCTACTATGATAGTAAGCACCGTGATTTGGCTTTCGAGATCGGAGATCATGTTTACCTCCGCGTCTCTCCCATGAAAGGTACTCGTCGCTTCGGTATCAAAGGGAAGCTTGCCCCTAGATACGTGGGACCTTTCAAGATTGTCAGCAAGAGAGGCGACCTCGCCTATCAACTTGAGCTTCCTTCAAACTTTGCAAATGTTCATGATGTGTTCCATGTCTCTCAGCTTCGAAAGTGCTTCAAGACTCCTGACCGCACCGTCAACTTCGAGGACATTGAGCTCCAAGAAGATCTCTCCTATCATGAGCACCTAGTTGCTATTCTTGAAGAGACTGAACGCAAGACTCGCAACAAGTCAATCAAATTTGTCAAAGTCAAGTGGTCTCACCATTCCGACCGTGAAGCTACCTGGGAACGCGAGGATCACCTCCGTTCTGAGTACCCGGAGTTCTTTCAGTCCTAGATCTAGGGACGAGATCTTTTCGTAGTGGTGGAGTGTTGTAACACCCCGGATGTAACTTTCCATATTTGTATCCAACTCTTGCCGTTTCCGGTGTTAAGTTATATTTATTTCTCGGGTTCGGGTCTTTGTCTCCGTGTGTTGTTTTCTTTTTCGTGCATCTCTTATCATGTCATCTCGTGCATTGCATTTGCATACATATTCATCTCATGCATTCGAGCTTTTTCCCCGTTGTCCGTTTTGCATTCCGGCGCTTCGTTCTCCTCCGGTGGCCATTTCTAGCTTTCTTTCGTGTGTGGGGATTAAACATTTCCGGATTGGACCGAGACTTGCCATGCGGCCTTGGTTTACTACCGGTAGACCGCCTGTCAAGTTTCGTATCATTTGGACTTCGTTTGATACTCCAACGGTTAACTGAGCGACCGAAAAGGCCTCATGTGTGTTGCAGCCCAACACCCCCCAATTTTGGCCCAAAACCATCCAAACTCTGCTCCATGTCCTAGATCGTTCGATCACGATCGCGTGGGCGAAAACCGCACCTCATTTGGACTCTCCTAGCTCCACTTATGCCTATTTAAACACCCCCCATTCCAAATCTCAAATTCTCCCCGTCCTCCTCCTAAAAAAAAAGAGATCGACCCCGCCACCGACGGACGTGTCCGGATCGGACCGGACACCGTCCGCCCCGCCGCCGCCAGCCAATCGGCCGCCGCCACCTGTCCCCGGGGCGGGACCAGTTCGCCGCCGCCACCGACGCGGGCCCGAGGCCCAGCGCCGGCCCCCCTCCTCCTCCGCCCGGGCCAGAGGCGCCCGTGGCCGAGCTCCGCCGCCGCCGCCCTTCTTCTCCTCCTCCGGCGTGCCGTCGCCGACCGCCACCGTCGCCGGCGCCCCGAGCCGCGGCCCCGCCGTCCGCCGCCGCGCCCGCCGCCGCCTCCTCACCGCGCCCTCCGCCGCCTCCTCGCCGGCGCCGCCCCCCCCCGGCGACCTCCTCCCCGCTCCGGCCGCCTCCGGCCTCGTCGCCGGCGAGTGACCTCGCCGGATCCAGCCTCGGGAGGCGCGCCCCGATCCAGATCCGCGGGTGCTACAGTAAACCCTAACCTCGTCTTTTTTTGTCTAAGTCCTGAAACTCTTGATCCAAGTTGACCTGTTCGAGGACCCGTATCTCCGCAACCGTAGCTCCGTTTTGGGCGTATAATATATCAAAATCTTCAGCTCGACATGTACATCATTTCATTCCATTGTATCACTTGAATTTGAGGTCATCTTGTTGCCCAAAATGCTGTTAGAAGGAGGCTTCGTGAGTTAATTTGCAGATCCGTTAGTTCATCATGCACTTTTGTCATTTTTGCCATGTTTAATCCGTGCATGATATGCCTGTGCCCCTTTGGGATGGATTGTTAAGCATTTTGTCTTCTTTCCATAGGTGCCACCCGTGCATTTTTAGGATGTGTGTGTTGTCTTGTGCAAGCTTGCGAAGAGAGGTACCTGAGATTGCTGATTTCAGGGACTTAGTGATTTTCACTAAGTCTGGGATATTTTAGTTCACTATGCTATATGTCCAGCTTGTTTCCTAGTGATCCGTGCCTCTTTTGAGGATGATCAATAAGGGAGTTTTGATATTTATGTTATGCTCTATCCATCCATGTCTTTGTTTGCATATGTGGAGTGCTCTAGGTTGACTCAATCGAGCTCAACTTTTGCTTCATTGTTAATTTGGGCAGATCGTCAACTTGTTTGCGATTTTGCCGATGCTACCGTTAGTGTTCCATGCATGCTATGCCTTTGTTCTTGCCATGTGTAGCTAGAATATTGTGCCTTCTTGCTGGTTATATGCTTGCCTTGCCATGACGTGTACCCTAGTGAGTGCATCGAGCTCGTTTATATGCCTTCGTGAGTTATAATTTCAGCATGTCTCAGTTTTCACTAAGTCTGAAAACTGATTGTGTTCGAGCTATGTTCGTGAGCTCGGTAGAGTATTTTGTGGACCCTTTTGGCCCCAGGTCACTTTGGGTGTTTTGTTAAGCTTGTTGAGTAGCTCCATGCCATGTTCTTACTTGTCATGTTCAGGTTATCTATCATGTTGTTTTGCTGCTCCGAAGAGGGCTTCGTGATCTGAAATTTCAGGCTAGTGTTGATTTCACTAAGTCTGGAATCTGTTTTGCATATTCATTTTTGCCATGCTTGTTTGAACCTCTTATTGGATAAATTTGCCTATGGCTCAGTGCTAGAGTTTTGTTAATCATCTTGTGTACATCACTGCCATGTATTTTGTTTTCATGTTTGGTGGCTGTAGCATGTTCATTTCGTTGCATTTAGATGCCTACTTGCTGTAAATCGCAGACCGGTGTCATACCTTAAAACGCTTGCCATTTCCAAACCGTAACTCCGATTCCAATGATCTTTATATCGTTTTCAAGCGATTTCATCCCCTCTATCCAGTGGCACACTTGGTTTTCCAAGTTGAGGCCAGGTTCATGCATTTCCTGTCATATCTTGCATTTGGCATCCCGCATCGCATCCCGCATAGCATATCATCATTTCATCATATTGCTTGGTCTTGCACGTGGTTGATTGTATCCTTGTTGCTTGTTTGTATTGTTGGGTAGAGCCGGGAGACGAGTTCGCTACCGAGGAGCCCGTTGAGTTTGCTTGTGAGGATCCAGTCAGCTTTGACAACTGTGCAGGCAACATGATCATACCCTCGAAATCATTACTATCTTTGCTATGCTAGTTTGCTCGCTCTTTTGATTTGCCACTGCTACAATGCCTACCACTTGCTTGTCAGCCTCCCAATTGCATGATTGAACCTCTAACCTACCATTGTCCTAGCAAACCGTTGATTGGCTATGTGACCGCTTTGCTCAGCCCCTCTTATAGCGTTGCTAGTTGCAGGTGAAGATTGGAGCCGTTCCTATTGGAACATCTTTTATTTGCTTGTTGGGATATCACTATATTGCTATGTTATCTTAATGCATCTATATACTTGGTAAAGGGTGGAAGGCTCGGCCTCTCGCCTAGTGTTTTGTTCCACTCTTGCCGCCCTAGTTTCCGTCATATCGGTGTTATGTTCCCGGATTTTGCGCTCCTTACACGGTTGGGTTATAATGGGAACCCCTTGATATTTCGCCTTGATTAAAGCTTTTCCAGCAATGCCCAACCTTGGTTTTACCATTTGCCACCTAGCCTTGTCTTTCCCTTGGGTTCTGCAGACTCAAGGGTCATCTTGTTTTAACCCCCCCGGGCCAGTGCTCCTCTGAGTGTTGGTCCACCTGTCAGCTACCGGTGGCCACCAGGGGCAACTCTGGGCTGGCCTACCCGTACCTAGGACAATCTGAGTGTGCCCTGAGAAAGAGATATGTGCAGCTCCTATCGGGATTTGTCGGCACATTCGGGCGGTGTTGCTGGTCTTGTTTTAACCTGTCGATGTGTCTTGAGTTACCAAGATACGGAGTCTGATCGGAACGTCTTGGGAGGAGGTCTTTTCCTTCGTTGACCATGAGAGCTTGTCATGGGCTAAGTTGGGACTCCCCTGCAGGGATTGAACTTTCGAAAGCCGTGCCCGCGGTTATGGGCAGATGGGAATTTGTTAATGTCCGGTTGTAGATAACTTGAATCTTAATTAATTAAAATGAATCAACTGAGTGTGTTGCCGTGATGGCCTCTTCTCGGCAGAGTCCGGGAAGTGGACACGGTGTTGGAGTAATGCTTGCGCAGGTTGTTCCTCTAGTTTCTCGCTCGCGCCTTGCCTCCTCTCCTCGCTCTCTTTTGCGTATAAGTTAGCCACCACATATGCTAGTCGCTTGCTGCAGCTCCACATACTTGCCTTATCCTTCCTATAAGCTTAAATAGTTTTGATCGCGAGGGTGCGAGATTGCTGAGTCCCTGTGGCTCACAGATACTATAATTCCAGATGCAGGTCCAGGTGATTCCGCTCCAGGTGACGAGTACGAGCTCAAGTGGGAGTTCGATGAGGACTCTTAGCGTTATTATGTTTCCTTTCCCGACGATCAGTAGTGGTGCCTAGTTGGGGTTATCGATTCAGGTCCTTGTCGCATGTTGGGTTCTTTTCCATTTTGGCGCCGTAGTCGGGCCATGAGTGTTTGCTTGATGGATGTTATTTATGTACTCTGATGTGACGTGGCGAGTGTAAGCCAACTATTTTATCTTCCCCTTTTATTATGTATTACATGGGATGTTGTAATGATTGCCTGACTTGCGACATTGCTTTCAATGCGGTTATGTCTCTAAGTCGTGCCTCGACACGTGGGAGCTATAGCCGCATCGAGGGCGTTATAATACTGCATGCCATACAATCAATCATGTTTATCTTCACAAGCTTCTGAACAAGACATCTTATGAGCTCCTTACTGGCAAGAAGCCAAATGTCAGTTACTTCAGAGTATTCGGCGCAAGGTGCTGGATCAAGGACCCACATCACACCTCAAAGTTTGCACCAAAAGCACATGACGGTTTTATGCTTGGATATGGAAAGGATTCGCACTCCTACAGAGTCTTCAATCTCTTTCATTACAAAGTGGTTGAAACAGTGGATGTGCGGTTCGATGAGACCAACGGTTCACAAAGGGAGCAACTGCCAAATGTGCTAGATGAAGTTCCATGCAGTGAATCAATCAAGCTAATGGGAACTGGAGAAATTATACCTTCTGAAGCTCATCCTGAAGAAGAACTTATCATCTCAGCACCTGATCAACATGAAGACGATGCTCAGCCTGAAGACATTTCTTCTAACAACGACAATGATCAGCAAGAGCAAAGTCTTCGCCCTGTACATCCTCGCGTTGCCAATGAAGTGCAGATTGAAATAATAATTGATAGCATCAATGCACCTGGTCCACTCACTCGTTCAAGGGCAACTCAGCTAGCAAATTTCCGTGGGCACTTCGCATTCGTCTCAATAACAGAACCCAAGAAAGTTGAAGAAGCCTTCATGGAACCTGAATGGATTCAAGCTATGAAAGAAGAGCTTCAACAGTTTGAGCTGAATAATGTATGGGAACTGGTTAAGCGTCCTGATCCACGGAAGCACAATATAATAGGCACCAAATGGATATACCGCAACAAGCAAGATGAGCATGGTCAAGTTGTCAGAAACAAAGCTCGTCTCGTTGCTCAAGGATATACCCAAGTGGAAGGAATTGACTTCGATGAAACATTTGCTCCTGTGGCTAGACTTGAAGCCATACGCATACTGCTGGCCTATGCAAATCATCATAACATACTTCTATATCAAATGGATGTGAAGAGTGCCTTTCTCAATGGCAAGATTGAAGAAGAAGTGTATGTTTCACAACCACCTGGCTTTGAAGATCCAAAACATCCTGACATGGTATACAAGCTCAACAAGGCACTGTATGGCCTCAAACAAGCCCCTCATGCCTGGTATGACACACTCAAATACTTCCTGAAGAGCAAAGGCTTCATACCTGGTTCCCTAGACCCCACTCTCTTCACGAAGACATATGATAGTGAACTGTTTGTGTGCCAAATATATGTGGATGACATTATCTTTGGCTGCACCAATCAGAAGTACAGTGAAGAGTTTGGATATATGATGCAAGAGCAATATCAGATGTCTATGATGGGAGAGCTGAAGTTCTTCCTCGGTCTTCAAATACGACAACAACGCAATGGCATCTTCATATATCAAGATAAGTATCTCAAAGACTGCCTGAAGAAGTTCGGTATGCAAGACTGCAAAGGCTTCACAACACCAATGCCAGCCAAACATCATCTGGGTCCTGACGACAATGGTAAAGAGTTCGATCAAAAGGTATACCGCTCCATGATTGGTTCTTTACTTTATCTATGTGCATCTAGGCCAGATATTATGCTTAGTGTTTGCATGTGTGCTCGATTTCAAGCGGCACCAAAGGAGTCGCATCACTTAGCTGTGAAGAGAATTCTTCGATATTTGGCTCACACCCCAACTCTAGGATTATGGTATCCAAAGGGCTCAGAGTTTGATCTGGTTGGATTCTCCGATGCTGATTATGCTGGTGACAAAGTTGATCGCAAGTCTACATCAGGCACATGTCACTTTCTGGGACGATCACTTGTATGTTGGTCTTCAAAGAGGCAGAACTGTGTATCTCTCTCCTCTGCTGAATCTGAATACATTGCTGCTGGATCTTGCTGCGCTCAGCTTCTGTGGATGAAGCAAACACTCAAGGACTATGGCATTCATCTGAAGCAAGTGCCACTTTACTGCGACAACGAAAGCGCCATCAAGATTGCCAACAACCCAGTTCAACACTCGAAGACAAAGCACATTGAAATTCGTCATCACTTTCTCAGAGATCATGTTGTGAAGGAAGACATTGATATCATACACGTCAACACTAAAGAGCAATTGGCAGATATCTTCACCAAGCCCTTGGATGAGAAGAGATTTTGCAAGTTACGGTGTGAGCTAAATATCCTGGAATCCTCAAATGTCCTGTGATCAGGCACACATCCTAACCCTTATGCATATTGATGACTTAGATGTGCAACACACGAAGTAAAGTATATCTTCAATCAATGAAGACATACATTCTATGTGTGAATACATTAATGTGGAATTTGACTTCGGAGCGCCATGATAATTGTGCGCTGTGTCTGGGTCTAATACTTCCTATACGGTGGGTAACGCCACCACCAAATGTTCTATTTTGAAGTGTTTCAGTCATGGAGTTACCTTGCAATGTCTTCACTTTTGGTTTGGCTTCGATCTCAACATATTTTCATGATTATCTTCACTATGTTGATTATATATATATATATACTAGTGTTCTGTCCTCTACAGCATTCACTTATAGCTATGTCTTCGTGTTGAATCTTTTGAACTAAGTGAACGTGATCGGACCCTAACCTCTCTATGCTTTCTATCTCAAACTCTATCTCTCCAAGTCATATGCATTCTATTGAAACTGTCGAATGTCTTCTCTGCGTCCTTGTCAGCAGAAGATACAGAGACAACCATTAAGTCCGTTTTCAATGCTCATTCCTCGACATGAAATCCGGAGAAGTAGGAACGACCACCCGACAATCCAGGCGTGCGTGGGACGTGGAACAAACCCCAAAATTCCGCATAATGGCCACGTGTTCCTCAGATGCGAATCGCCAGGGGCACCTGTGTAATAGCACAGTGCCACCCCTGTACCTATAAATACACACTCACAGCGGTCATTATCTCTTCTTCCACCCTCACACGAACCCTAGCGCCACCGCTAGCCCTCGACGACGCCGGCGACGAAGTGCTTTGCTGCCGCAACCTCTCCGACGCCGTCTTCACGCCGACCGCGGACATCGTCCTCTCCGCCGTCGCTGTAGGTGTCCTCCGTCACCAAGTTAGGGCACAGAAGATCAAACTGCTCGGCCTCATCTTCCACTCTGTCTAGCAGTTCTTAGTGTGGTAAATAAAACTTCCTTTTTACAGCACCGTTGATCCTATGGATTTGTCACTTTCTACCACAAGCAGTTTCTGTTCACACAAGTTAGATCTCTCTCATACTGCATCTCATAACATGCCTAGTATATTCACTTATGCTTCACAAAGTGGTTAGATTCCTCACTTGTACTAATCTGTGGATTCGTACAAATCTGGAACCAACTTCTTATATATGAGTGAATGTCTTCGCACGATGAGGTCAATGTCTTCTAAACTGATTTATCTTCAAAATCTTCTGAGAATGCATATGACCTCTTCCCCTTCCCTCGCACCTTAATGCTGTCACAGGTACATGTCCGTGGGAGAATCCTTTGGTTCTCATAGTCTGCATTCATTTGCAGAATTCTTACAGCATCACATAAATTCTCCCGAAGCCAGTTCCTGTTGGTCCAGCAAGCGAAAACCTTTGAAGCCTTTGAACGTCTTGAAGCCTTTCAAGTTAAAGTTTATGGATTCAGAGAAAGCAGCAAGGAAGGGTGGTAGATAGCGTCGTGGCAGAACATCCAAAGATCTGCCAGATGAACTCGCAGAAATGTACAAGACAGATCCTGAAGAGGATTACAGTCAGCGCAAGACCCGAATCCAATGGATTCGAAGATATTGGGCAGAACAATGGTTCAAATACAGATTTGTTACCCAGGAGTATGCTGAGAAAAACGCCATCAAGAGACCGTGGGGAGACATCCTGTACAAGAATCTTCTACCCAGGTCCAGAGATGAAGCCATTGCTCAAGGCTTCTATCCATGCATGGTCCGTGGACCACAGCCTGCTGATGCACACTCGTCGTCACTGCTATGGTGTCGTGACGACAATCTTTTCAAGTGCAACTTCCAGTTTGCTCAAAACTCAGCGAAATAGAACAAGAAGACTTTTGGGTTAGACTTCAACCCTCGTCCCTCATCTCCAAGGGCAGATGGCACACGACATGCAGAACCAAATGTCATCGGACCTTTCGCCAACCTTGAAAGCCTCATCACCCGCGTCTTAGTTTAAGGGACTGCAGTGAATGAGCCTCCAGCTGACACTGAATCAGAAGAAGCTCCTGCAGTGCCGAAGCCAAAGAAGATGAAGAAGCCTAAAGCTTCAAAGCCTGCCCCTTCACCAAAAATCTCACGGGCGAAGCCACTGGAAACTGCACCTCCTGAAGACAGTGTGCAGTTTGAAGACTTATCACGCATCTCCAAGCCCCAGAAGGCCAAGATGCCTCTGTCTCACACTGTCCAAGAGCTAACTGCTGCTGCCATTCTGCGCAATGACGACATTGATCTGTCAAGTGATGAAGATCTTGCAGATGACGCTCTTGAGCAACTCATCAAGAGCAAAGAAGAAGCAGAAATCTTCAATGATCTGCCTCTCTTTGATGTAACAATCATCCACACCTTCATTGATGAATGGTCTAACACGCAAAACATCAGCTTCGAAGATCTTCAGCTACCCATTGGCCTCAGTGTCGCCTTCCAAGGCGCCATTGCTTCAGAGCTCGCTATTGCCCAGCGCATTGTTAAACTGAAGCAAAAGATTGACTATGAAAAGGCTCAGTTCAAGAAGCATATGGCTAAGCTCAGCATGCAAGAAGTGAAGAACTTCGAGATCATGATGCACGAGCTCAAGGAAGCCTTTCTGAAGAAGCATGCAGAAGCTCAGGGTTCGCGTGAACGCATGAAGACTCTGGCTGACAGATGTGTGCAAGCCTATAATGAGGCTGAGAAGCGCAAGGCACTTGGGCGTCCTGGCATTGACCCCAGGATGGCCGCAAAGAAGAAGAAAAAGCCTGCTACGGCTGAACCTGAAGCACTAAGGCAAGAAGCAGTTCCGATTGTCTTCCCAACAAGAGTGACTGGCTCGAAGCCAAAAAGCCGGTCAACCGCTTCAAAGCTTAAGAAGACAAGGACTGCTGAGGCTGAAGCCAGGAAGAGGAAACACTCTGAAGCCTCTCCTACTGCCCCCTCCAAGAAGAAGAGGAAGACCAAGAAAGATCGGGCTGCTCCCACAGAGCCCTTGCTAGTTGAACCCATTTCTATGGTCTATCCTGAAGCTGAACGTCAACTGACAATCCATGAGCCTGCTTACATAGAGCCTCATGAAGCTGAAGACATTCCAGCAGCTGATCCCATCGCTGCTGAAGACATTGGTCAACATGACAATGTAGAAGATGGTGCAGTCCTTCCTCAGCATGAGAACAACGAACTCATCAGCATTGTCGTCCACTGACGCCAATTGCACAGGATGCTTCATGGACAGATCGCCCACAAGAGGAAGAAGACTATGAGGCCCAGCCCACTCCAACTCCACAGGCGTCGGTCTGCGTTCCGCAGGCTTCGCAAAGGTCCAAGGCCTCAAGTCTCTGCTGAAGATATTCCGGCTGCATCAGCCGCGGAAGAAGAAGTACCACAAGTTGCCACTTCCCAGTCCCACCAAGAAGCAGTTCTCCAGGAGAATGTGCTTGTGACTGACCCTCCAGCTAGTCAAGTGGAGGTTGAACACCGTGAGGCTGCCACAACCACCAATGAAGCTAATGTGGAGCCCTCCCTAACAAAGGCATCAGAAGACAGCGAAGCCACTGATCCAACCACTTCTGTACCTGAGTCTGCTGCCGGTCCCCAGTTCAACTATCATATTGAGCACATGCCTCAGGTATAGAAGCCAATCCCAAGATTGCCAAGGTTCCCAGGTCCTGCATCAGCACCTGGATCCTTCAACATCAATGGCTTCAGGGCAGACAACACATTCTTCAATAGCTCTAGGAACCCCTACTCAAGGGAAAGGATATCATCTGATCGGTTCTGGAGCTATCCTCAGCGAAGCTATTACTCATGCATTATTTACAACCAAGGTCGCATCTTCCCACACAAGCGCCTTGACATTGAAGCTATAGCTGGTCTGCCCTGTCTGGAAGAAGCTTTGGATTGCTTCAAGCAAGTTGGACTGCTGCCGTTCATTACTGACCAGGAACATTGGAATGAAGAGCTGCTGCTCCAATTCTATGCCACATTACCCATTCGCGGGTACAGAAGAGATCCAAGACTTGGGTCCTGGAGTGGATGACTGGCAATGTTCATCATGAAGCCAATGCATTTGACATCATTGAGCTCACTGGACTTCCCACTCCTGGCGATCTCTTCGAGCATGGCTGTCAGCTGCATACTGAAGCTATTGAGAGCATCTTTCAGAAGCCAGAACCTGATATGAGTCAGATGCTCATCATGATGAAGCCATTGCCCCAAGATGCTGCTTATCCCATAGAGTTCTTCATTGAAGACCTTGAGTATCTGCCAAGAACCATCTATCACATCATTAGGCGAACTCTCTGGCCCATCAAAGGGCACTCTCCAAATGCCAAGCTTCAGGGTGCAATGAAGACTTTGGTCTTCGATATACTTCATGGAAAATGCTTCAATGCACAGGACTTCTTCATACGCCAACTTGCTGCATCAGGCATTGATCTATTTGGTTTGAAGTTCTACGCCCCTTGGGTCATGCGGCTGATCAAGCTACACTCTGCTATCTCGTATCAACCCTCAGCCCGCAACCATCGGATCTTCTTGCCTGATGTGGATATGTCTACTGAAGCCATATATTCTGAGCCTGCCAAGCAACCTCTAAGTCTTCAGAATGTAGAACATCAGAGTTTTACTCAGAACGTTGAAGGTGTTGAAGCAGTCTCTCGGGTGTATCCTTTGGCTGGCACTACACGTGCACCACACCCCGCTTCCACTGAAGCCACTGACAGTACAGCTGCTCCAAGACCCAAGAAACGCACTCGTGTTCTCACCGACCAAGAGCTTCTTGTGGCCCTTCATCAGAAACATGATAGGCATCATGACTGGTTGAAGCATCAGATGAAAAGCCTCTTGGTGGATGTTAATCGCATTCGCAACCTTGCCACCAAGAATGCTTTCGTTGCCCATGAGACCTATCGCCGCACATGGAAAGAGCTATCGATGATGTGTTCTGAAGCTGATCTTCAAGAGGATGGCTTCACTGAGAGATTCAAGTTTGACTCCACACCTCCTCGAAGGGCTGTGCTGCTAGGCACTCCCTCCCTTGAAGACTCTGAGTTCTCTTCCTCTGCTGCAACAGTGACTGCCAGAATTATTGAGGATGAAGACGATGCCACTTCACCGCCACCTCCTTCAGCACCGCCAAGCTCTTCAGCACCGCCAAACACCACCAACGACCCTGCTACTTCACCTACTCCTCATGGGAACGAGTAGAGACTCTATGTCTTCAAACCTTTTTGGTCCTTACTGACAAAAGGGGGAGAAGCATATGAGGTTGATAGTCTTCAAGCGGGTCCATATGGGCGGGTGCTTTATATTTTGCTTCGTGCTTACAACTCTCGTTTTGCTACATTTAGTTCTTTGAGTTGTAACACTTAAACTCGATGGTCGTCTGCTACTTATCTGCCACTTTCCGCATGTGCGACGATAAATTCCGCACTTAGATCATTCTGCAGACGTCCATTTTCCATTATGCATGTCATTATCTTCATATACTTTCACATGCATAGTGGATTGTCATCATAAGTTGAAGTGGATCTCCATAAGTACAACCTGCCATGTGCATTTGCATTCCAAAAGCAAATTACTTATATGCACATCTTCAGGGGGAGCCCTTGCAACTTATGAAGACAATTCCCTATCCTTTACAATTTCACAGATTATATTCCCCGTTGAAAACTTCAACTAGTTTGTCATCAATCACCAAAAAGGGGGAGATTGTAAGTGCATCTAGTGTCACCCCTAGTTGGTTTTGGAGTATTGACGACAAACCTAGTTGAGGGACTAATGTGTTTGTGAGAATTGCAGGATAACACAGGTAGAGGTCCCTCATTGATTCGGTTTTCCTACCAGAGATGGCCCCTAAAAATGTATGAAGACATTGAAGTCAAAGGTGGTATATGAAGATATTCACATTGAAGACTATGACAAGAGAAGACACCACATGAAGACTATGGAGCTCGAAGACTTAGATCTTTCGTAGTTCTTTTCTTTTGCGTTGAGTCATAGGAACCACCGTACTGCTAAGTGGGGTCCAAGAGAACCAGTCAGAATGACTTAAGTGATGCCTAACCAAAAACCTATGTCTTCGAGTGAAGACTATGAGAGCGAATCTTGTCCAGAGTAGGACAAGTCAGCTTTGCTTGTAGCCCAAGTAAAGTTGCCGTGTGAGTTTGAAATCTGACCGTTGGAACACGTGTCAGTTCCTTAGTGACCCAGGGTCATTTTGGACAAATCAAGTCGGGTTACCAAGTGGCTATAAATAGCCCACCCCCTACAACCATAAACGGTTGGCTGCTCAGATTGAGAGTACGGCTTTTGTCGTTTGAGAGCAATCCACCTCGAAGCCTTTGAGAGAGAATTCCTTGCGAGGATAAAGCCCTAACCACCCAGAGCCAAAGAGAATTGGGCATCACTTAAGTCTTCTTGTCTGTGTGATCTGAAGACTTATTACACTTGAGGACTGTGCATCCTCCAGCCGGTTAGGCGTCACGTTCTGAGCATCCAAGAGACATTGTGGATTGCCGGTGAACGAAGTCTGTGAAGGTTTGAGAGTCTACCTTGAAGACTTACCAGAGTGATTGGGCGAGGTCTGTGTGACCTTAGCTCAAGGAGAATACGGTGAGGACTGGGTGCCCTGAGCTGCGTGTTCAGGACTGGGTGTCCGGGACTGTGTGTCCTAAGGTTTAAATACCTAGCCGCTCCAACCAGACGTACAGTTGTCACAGCAACTGGAACTGGTCCAACAAATCATTGTCTTCAACGAGTCACTGGTTTCATCTTCACTTCCCTTTACTTTCTGTTACTCCTTGTGAAGTCATAGTATGTTTGCACTATCATTTGTCTTCACTGAGTGACTGCGTGTTCTGTTTGGCTTCACAATATCTTCCTACCTGATCCTTACTTTCTAGCTGCTATTAGTCTTTGCGCTTTCACTTCATTGAATACTTGACTATGGTTTGCCTAGTGTAGTCTACCTTCCGCTGCATGGTAATAGGTTTAATTTTATTGTTTGTCTTCAAAACTTCCACGTTTTGAAGACTTTCATAAAAATCGCCTATTCACCCCCCTCTAGTCGATATAACGCACTTTCAGGGGGGGAGGAGGTGCGCGGCCCACCCTGGCTGCCCCTCTCTCTCCACTAAGGCCCATATGGCCCATTACTTCTCCCGCGGGGGTTCCGGTAACACTCCGGCTCTCCGGTTTTCTCCGAAATCACCCGGAACACTTCCGGTGTCCGAATATAGCCATCCAATATATCAATCTTTATGTCTCGAACATTTCGAGACTCCTCGTCATGTCCGTGATCACATCCGGGACTCCGAACTAACTTCGGTACATCAAAACTTATAAACTCATAATATAACTGTCATCGAAACCTTAAGCGTGCGGACCCTATGGGTTCGAGAACAATGTAGACATGACTGAGACACGTCTCCGGTCAATAACCAATAGCGGAACCTGGATGCTCATATTGGCTCCTACATATTCTACAAAGATCTTTTATCGGTCAGACCGCATAACAACATACGTTGTTCCCTTTGTCATCGGTATGATACTTGCCCGAGATTCGATCGTCGGTATCTCAAATACCTAGTTCAATCTCGTTACCGGCAAGTCTCTTTACTCGTTTCGTAATACATTATCTTGCAACTAAATCATTAGTTGTAATGCTTGCAAGGCTTATGTGATGTGCATTACCGAGAGGGCCCAGAGATACCTCTCCGACAATCGGAGTGACAAATCCTAATATCGAAATACTCCAACCCAACATCTACCTTTGGAGACACCTGTAGAGCTCGTTTATAATCACCTAGTTATGTTGTGACGTTTGGTAGCACACAAAGTGTTCCTCCGGCAAATGGGAGTTGCATAATCTCATAGTCATAGGAACATGTATAAGTCATGAAGAAAGCAATAGCAACATACAAAACGATCGGGTGCTAAGCTAATGGAATGGGTCATGTCAATCAGATCATTCACCTAATGATGTGATCCCGTTAATCAAATAACAACTCTTTGTCCATGGTTAGGAAACATAACCATCTTTGATTAACGAGCTAGTCTAGTAGAGGCATACTAGTGACACTCTGTTTGTCTATGTATTCACACATGTATTATGTTTCTGGTTAATACAATTCTAGCATGAATAATAAACATTTATCATGATATAAGGAAATAAATAATAACTTTATTATTGCCTCTAGGGCATATTTCCTTCAGTCTCCCACTTGCACTAGAGTCAATAATCTAGATTACACAGTAATGATTCTAACACCCATGGAGCTTTGGTGCTGATCATGTTTTGCTCGTGGAAGAGGCTTAGTCAACGGGCCTGCTACATTCAGATCCGTATGTATTTTGCAAATCTCTATGTCTCCCACCTGGACTAGATCCCGGATGGAATTGAAACATCTCCTGATGTGCTTGGTTCTCTTGTGAAATCTGGATTCCTTTGCCAAGGCAATTGCACCAGTATTGTCACAAAAGATTTTCATTGGACCCGATGCACTAGGTATGACACCTAGATCGGATATGAACTCCTTCATCCAGACTCCTTCGTTTGCTTCTTCCGAAGCAGCTATGTATTCCGCCTCACATGTAGATCCCTCCACGACGCTTTGTTTAGAACTGCACCAACTGACAGCTCCACCGTTTAATGTAAATACGT
Organism: Triticum urartu; assembly: GCF_003073215.2. NCBI lineage: Eukaryota > Viridiplantae > Streptophyta > Magnoliopsida > Poales > Poaceae > Triticum > Triticum urartu. The sequence continues at coordinate 349,115,071 of NC_053027.1, read as the reverse complement.
ATCCGGTTTGCGATTTAGAATCGTCCGGATTAGTGTCAAAGCTTGCATCGACGTAACTAGTTACGATTAGCTCTTTGTCACCTCCATAAACGAGAAGCATATCCTTAGTCCTCTTCAGGTATTTCAGGATCTTCTTGACCGCTGTCCAGTGATCCACTCCTGGATTACTTTGGTACCTCCCTGCTAGACTTATAGCAAGGCACACATTAGGTCTGGTACACAGCATTGCATACATGATAGAGCCTATGGCTGAAGCATAGGGAACATCTTTCATCTTCTCTCTATCTTCTGCAGTGGTCGGGCAATGAGTCTGACTCAACTTCACACCTTGTAACACAGGCAAGTACCCTTTCAGATCCATTTTGAACTTCTTCATAACTTTTTCAAGGTATGTGCTTTGTGAAAGTCCAATTAAGCGTCTTGATCTATCTCTATAGATCTTTATGCCTAATATGTAAGCAGCTTCACCGAGGTCTTTCATTGAAAAACTCTTATTCAATTATCCCTTTATGCTATCCAGAAATTCTATATCATTTCCAATCAGTAATATGTCATCCACATATAATATTAGAAATGCTACAGAGCTCCCACTCACTTTCTTGTAAATACAGGCTTCTCCAAAAGTCTGTATAAAACCAAATGCTTTGATCACACTATCAAAGCGTTTATTCCAACTCCGAGAAGCTTGCACCAGTCCATATATGGATCGCTGGAGCTTGCACACTTTGTTAGCTCCCTTTGGATCGACAAAACCTTCTGATTGTATCATATACAACTCTTCTTCCAGAAATCCATTCAGGAATGCAGTTTTGACATCCATCTGCCAAATTTCATAATCATAAAATACGGCAATTGCTAACATGATTCGGACAGACTTAAGCATCGCTACGGGTGATAAGGTCTCATCGTAGTCAATCCCTTGAACTTGTCGAAAACCTTTTGCGACAAGTCGAGCTTTGTAGACAGTAATATTACCATCAGTGTCAGTCTTCTTCTTGAAGATCCATTTATTCTCAATTGCTTGCCGATCATTGGGCAAGTCAACCAAAGTCCATACTTTGTTCTCATACATGGATCCCATCTCAGATTTCATGGCTTCAAGCCATTTTGCGGAATCTGGGCTCACCATCGCTTCTTCATAGTTCGTAGGTTCATCATGATCAAGTAGCATGACTTCCAGAACAGGATTACCGTACCACTCTGGCGCGGATCTCACTCTGGTTGATCTACGAGGTTCAGTAGTATCTTGTTCTGAAGTTTCATGATCATTATCATTAGCTTCCTCACTAATTGGTGTAGGTGTCACAGAAACAGGTTTTTGTGATGTACTACTTTCCAATAAGGGAGTAGGTACAGTTACCTCGTCAAGTTCTACTTTCCTCCCACTCACTTCTTTCGAGAGAAACTCCTTCTCCAGAAACTTTCCGAATTTAGCAACAAAAGTCTTGCCTTCGGATCTGTGATAGAAGGTGTATCCAATAGTTTCCTTTGGATATCCTATGAAGACACATTTCTCTGATTTGGGTTCGAGCTTATCAGGTTGAAGCTTTTTCACATAAGCATCGCAGCCCCAAACTTTCAGAAACGACAACTTTGGTTTCTTGCCAAACCACAGTTCATAAGGCGTCGTCTCAACAGATTTGATGGTGCCCTATTTAACGTGAATGCGGCCGTCTCTAGAGCGTATCCCCAAAATGATAGCGGTAAATCAGTAAGAGACATCATAGATCGTACCATATCTAGTAAAGTACAATTACGACGTTCGGACACACCATTACGCTGTGGTGTTCCGGGTGGCGTGAGTTGCGAAACTATTCCACATTGTTTCAAATGTACACCAAACTCGTAACTCAAATATTCTCCTCCACGATCAGATCGTAGGAATTTTATTTTCTTGTTACGATGATTTTCAACTTCACTCTGAAATTCTTTGAACTTTTCAAACGTTTCAGACTTGTGTTTCATTAAGTAGATATACCCATATCTGCTTAAGTCATCTATGAAGGTGAGAAAATAACGATATCTGCCACGAGCCTCAACATTCATCGGACCACATACATCTGTATGTATGATTTCTAACAAATCTGTTGCTCTCTCCATAGTACCGGAGAACGGTGTTTTTGTCATCTTACCCATAAGGCACGGTTCACAAGTACCAAGTGATTCATAATTAAGTGGTTCCAAAAGCCCATCAGTATTGAGTTTCTTCATGCGCTTTATACCGATATGACCTAAACGGCAGTGCCACAAATATGTTGCACTATCATTATCAACTCTGCATCTTTTGGTTTCCACACTATGAATATGTGTGTCACTACTATCGAGATTTAATAAGAATAGACCACTCTTTAAGGGTGCATGACCATAAAAGATATTACTCATGTAAATAGAACAACCATTATTCTCTGATTTAAATGAATAACCGTCTCGCATCAAACAAGATCCAGATATAATGTTCATGCTTAACGCTGGCACCAAATAACAATTATTTAGGTCTAATATTAATCCCGAAGGTAGATGTAGAGGTAGCACACCGACTGTGATCACATCGACTTTGGAACCGTTTCCCACGCGCATCGTCACCTCGTCCTTAGCCAATCTTCGCTTAATCCGTAGTCCCTGTTTCGAGTTGCAAGTATTAGCAACAGAACCAGTATCAAATACCCAGGTGCTACTGCGAGCATTAGTAAGGTACACATCAATAACATGTATATCACATATACCTTTGTTCACCTTGCCATCCTTCTTATCCGCCAAATACTTGAGGCAGTTCCGCTTCCAGTGACCAGTCTGCTTGTAGTAGAAGCACTCAGTTTCAGGCTTAGGTCCAGGTTTGGGTTTCTTCTCTTGAGCAGCAATTTGCTTGCTGTTCTTTTTGAAGTTCCCCTTCTTTTTCCCTTTGCCCTTTTTCTTGAAACTAGTGGTCTTGTTGACCATCAACACTTGATGCTCCTTCTTGATTTCTACCTCCGCAGCTTTCAGCATTGCGAAGAGCTCGGGAATAGTCTTATTCATCCCTTGCATATTATAGTTCATCACGAAGCTCTTGTAGCTTGGTGGCAGCGATTGGAGAATTCTGTCAATGACGCAATCATCTGGAAGATTAACTCCCAATTGAATCAAGTGATTATTATACCCAGACATTTTGAGTATATGCTCACTGACAGAACTGTTCTCCTCCATCTTGCAGCTATAGAACTTATTGGAGACTTCATATCTCTCAATCCGGGCATTTGCTTGAAATATTAACTTCAACTCCTGGAACATCTCATATGCTCCATGACGTTCAAAACGTCGTTGAAGTCCCGATTCTAAGCCGTAAAGCATGGCACACTGAACTATCAAGTAGTCATCAGCTCTGCCAGACGTTCATAACATCTGGTGTTGCTCCAGCAGTAGGCCTGGCACCCAGCGGTGCTTCCAAGACGTAATTCTTCTGTGCAGCAATGAGGATAATCCTCAAGTTACGGACCCAGTCCGTGTAATTGCTACCATCATCTTTCAACTTTGCTTTCTCAAGGAACGCATTAAAATTCAACGGAACAACAGCACGGGCCATCTATCTACAATCAAACATAGACAAGCAAGATACTATGAGGTACTAAGTTCATGATAAATTTAGGTTCAATTAATCATATTACTTAAGAACTCCCACTTAGATAGACATCCCTCTAATCCTCTAAGTGATTATGTGATCCAAATCAACTAAACCATGTCCGATCATCATGTGAGATGGAGTAGTTTCATTGGTGAACATCGCTATGTTGATCATATCTGCTATATGATTCACGCTCGACCTTTCGGTCTCCGTGTTCCGAGGCCATATCTGCATATGCTTGGCTCGTCAAGTATAACCTGAGTATTCCGCGTGTGCAACTGTTTTGCACCCATTGTATTTGAATGTAGAGCCTATCACACCCGATCATCACGTGGTGTCTCAGCACGAAGAACTTTCGCAATGGTGCATACTCAGGGAGAACACTTCTTGATAATTAGTGAGAGATCATCTTATAATGCTACCGTCAATCAAAGCAAGATAAGATGCATAAAAGATAAACATCACATGCAATCAATATAAGTGATATGATATGGCCATCATCATCTTGTGCTTGTGATCTCCATCTTCGAAGCACCGCCATGATCACCATCATCACCGGCACGACACCTTGATCTCCATCGTAGCATCGTTGTCGTCTCGCCAATCTTATGCTTCCATGACTATCGCTACCGCTTAGTCATAAAGTAAAGCATTACAACGCGATTGCATTGCATACAATAAAGCGACAACCATATGGCTCCTGCCAGTTGCCGATAACTCAGTTACAAAACATGATCATCTCATACAATAAAATTTAGCATCATGTCTTGACCATATCACATCACAACATGCCCTGCAAAAACAAGTTAGACGTCCTCTACTTTGTTGTTGCAAGTTTTTACATGGCTGCTATGGGCTTAAGCAAGAACCAATCTTACCTACGCATCAAAACCACAATGATAGTTTGTCAAGTTGGTGCTGTTTTAACCTTCGCAAGGACCGGGCGTAGCCACACTCGGTTCAACTAAAGTTGGAGAAACTGTCAGCCGCTAGCCACCTTTGTGCAAAGCACGTCGGGAGAACCGGTCTCGCGTAAGCGTACGCGTAATGTCGGTCCGGGCCGCTTCGTCCAACAATACCGCCGAACCAAAGTATGACATGCTGGTAAGCAGTATGACTTATATCGCCCACAACTCACTTGTGTTCTACTCGTGCATATAACATCAACACATAAAACCTAGGCTCTAATACCACTGATGGGTTTCGTAGTAATTTCAAAAAATTTCCTACGCACACGCAAGATCATGGTGATGCATAGCAACGAGAGGGGAGAGTGTGATCTACATACCCTTGTAGATCGACAACGGAAGCGTTAGCACAACATGGTTGATGTAGTCGTACATCTTCACGGCCCGACCGATCAAGCACCGAAACTACGGCACCTCCGAGTTCTAGCACACGTTCAGCTCGATGACGATCCCCGGACTCCGATCCAGCAAAGTGTCGGGGAAGAGTTCCGTCAGCACAACGGCGTGGTGACGATCTTGATGTACTACCGTCGCAGGGCTTCGCCTAAGCACCGCTATGATATTATCGAGGACTATGGTGGAAGGGGGCACCGCACACGGCTAAGAATATGATCACGTGGATCAACTTGTGTGTCTATGGGGTGCCCCCTTGCCCCTGTATATAAAGGATCAAGGGGAGGAGGCCGGCCGGCCCCTATGGCGCGCCAAGGAGGAGTCCTCCTCCTAGTAGGAGTAGGACTCCTACTAGGAGGGGGAAAGAAGTGGGGAGGGAGAAGGAAAGGGGGGCGCCGCCCCCCTCTCCTAGTCCAATTCGGACCAGGGGGTGTAAGTGCATCTAGTGCCACCCCTAGTTGGTTTTGGAGTATTGACGACAAACCTAGTTGAGGGACTAATGTGTTTGTGAGAATTGCAGGATAACACAGGTAGAAGTCCCTCACCTAGTTATGTGTTACTCCGGCAAACGGGAGTTGCATAATCTCATAGTCATAGGAACATGTATAAGTCATGAAGAAAGCAATAGCAACATACTAAACGATCGGGTGCTAAGCTAATGGAATGGGTCATGTCAATCAGATCATTCACCTAATGATGTGATCCCGTTAATCAAATAACAACTCTTTGTCCATGGTTAGGAAACATAACCATCTTTGATTAATGAGCTAGTCTAGTAGAGGCATACTAGTGACACTCTGTTTGTCTATGTATTCACACATGTATTATGTTTCCGGTTAATACAATTCTAGCATGAATAATAAACATTTATCATGATATAAGGAAATAAATAATAATTTTATTATTGCCTCTAGGGCATATTTCCTTCACATGTTCCGTTGTATTTTGGGCCAGATTAAGCACACTAATCGGTGTGTTGAGGTACTCCATTGCCTTGACGTGTATGTTGGAGTTAGTATTATGACCCTAGGTGTCCTCGAGAATTTAGCAATGCTTTCGTATCCCCAGTGTGATGATTCTGGCCATCATTCTTGAAAGCATCCCATGATGCCATTTAGTAGTAGGTATTCTACTCCTGTGTTCTTGACCCAAGAATCACTCTGTTCACTTCATGTTGATAGTGATTGTTAGTTCCTTTAGGATATTAGTAACCTTGCGATAGTCCTCGAGGACCGTGGTATTTCCTTCTTCCAAGTACCAGGAACCATTAAGGCAGAAGTTCTTTGAACCAAAAGCTCACAATCAGAGTACTCTTGAGGAGTTCTACATTCATAATTGTGATTCTGTCAGTTCTACCTTTCTACATGGGTTATCTGGAAGAAACCTGTTGAACTTGGTTCGACATATTAATCTATGCATCCACAACTCAGAAAGATATATGTCCCCTTGAGTTGTCCCTCTTCATTTGTATTCTGACCATCATCTATCAATTGATAGTCAGGAGTAATTGTGCATCCGTGTTATCGATGCTTATTATTCTTGTGGTCAGTCAAGCCATTCTAGTTCAGAATTACTAGGAGAAACAAACTCCAGTACCTCATCCATTTCTAGGATTGGGTCAAAGCAGTTGTATTCCGCAGATCAAAATGCAACCCAGCTTTTGGTCTGTTCTACCCTGAAGTATTACCCACTTTATGTCAGGAATCTCATGAGAATTGCACCTTCTCTTACGAATTCTGAACATAGTGATACTTCTCGCCATCAATATTCATTCCTAGGTGTCGTGTTGTCGCAACCGGAATGCCGACAAGTGAATCGTGATGTGTAAAATCAATACTCCTAGCAACCGTGTTGCTTGGTAGTTAATGGACAATAGTTCATTCTTAGCGTGTTGGTATTGAATTATCATTCTAAGATTTATCATGCGACCTAGTCCATTTTCCCTGGTGCACTCCTCGGTCAATGAGATAGGATTGTGTCAATCCATCACTCTCTTTGGCCATATCGTCTTGCCCTGAAAAGCAAGATTGTTCCCGAGCTCAGTAACATATCGGTGGTTCGTGATTTTCCGAATATCTTCTCGAAAGTATTACCAGGTTGTCACCTGACCGCTATGTTGAGTTCGTGATCAAGTTGGTTTCTTGTAAACCACTCCTTCTCCAAGAATCCGTGTTTGATACCCCTGAGCTAGTTGGTTAAGCTAAACAACAACTTGGAGAGTTGGAAGATAAAAGCTTACCTAATCTAGTTCAGTTCAAAGGGATATCCTTGTGTTGTGTGTTAGTTGAAGAAAGATATCTTCATCGATTGGTCCCCGTGATCAGTTGTTGGATCTATTGCCTTGTCAAAACTTTGACTTGAGTATGGGCTATCATCAAGTCAAATCAGAACCAACGATGCTCGTAATGTTGTCTTACTCGTGGTTGATCCCTCAAGCATACACCATTACATCTTTTGGTCTGACCAATGCTATCACCGTGTTCACATGATGGTGGAAGTCCAGTGATATGGAAATTCCGATGAGTTGTTGTTGAGCCCATCAGCAACATTTTGTCTCCCCCATGACTCATGTTGAACATTAACCTAGTGTTGGAAACTTTTATAAGCATTATCTTCATGTCCCGTTCATGAATCATATGTTGGATGAAAGAAGTGACTTCCTCTAATTCACGTACATTTGTTGTAAGTTGCCGCCGTGGATCTAAGAAAGATTTTTTTTGCTTCCTCTGGAACCATCCCAAGTCAGTCATGCATATGTGCAAAGTATACTATGGTTTGGAGACTTGCAACCTTCATTCTATATGTATCCCTAGCACACCAAGCCACAGATTGACTTGTTCAAGAAAAACAGAGTATGTTCTAAGGTTAATCCTTTGGACTTCCATGCGTGGAGACTTTGATATCCTTGTCGATGGTTCCCCACCTGAACTCGGTAGTGTTTCATTATAAGACTACTATGTGGTCATGATTGTCTGCGACAGTGTGTTCACATGTGTGTAGCAGAACCGGCTCATGTTCTGGAGCTTGCTATCATAGTTCATTTCCCGAGAATCTCGCAACTCATCTCGTTGGTTTGTGTTGCCAATTTTCTTTTTTAGACATGCTGTCTGCAATATCCTGTTACCAACTAGATCTGAATCTCAGGCAGATATGATGGTTGGAACTTTTCCAAGATCTATGACGTAGGTTCTGGCAAGGTTGATGTTTTGGCCGACACACCTAGTTGGAATACCTATTACTGTAGTATCTTGTTTGAGCAAGTTGACTAATCTTCTCCATGAGGAATTCGAGTGACTTATTATAGAAGTTGTTCCTTATGGATCCTTTGTATTCCGAAGTCCAACTTTTACTTGATGGCCATGTCGATGCTTTAAGCATGATCGTGGTACCTAGAACGTCAAGGAGAACATTAGAAGCAGAGTGCTAAATGTCTCTCAGTCGATCATCCAGATTTCATTCCCTTGGCCTCGCTAAGGTGAAATCTGAGAAAGGGTTGTCTTTCTATGCATCTGCATTGTCCATCACTATTCGTCAAGGTAGTAAGATGTGTTGCCAGGATCCTCGACTCGGATGTTGGTAGAACCTTGATGAATATGGAAATGCTCAAGTTCTTGAGAGCACGCGCAAGCAAATTCATCCATTACGTTGTCTTCAACAAGGTAGTCCACATCATCCATCCTAGTCAGAGTATGCCATTCTTTCGAACCCCTTCCAATGATCGATTGTGATTACCTCAGGCTGGTATAAAGAGTTTCAATGATCTTTGTATCAAAAGTAATTCTTTTTGCCACTTAAGGGAAATGCTCTACGAGTCACCTTTCCCTAAGGTGTCCCGTTATGGAATCATGGCAATTACCTCCTCGCTACTTTGAAACGATGCACCATCCTACTCAAGCGTGGAATTGTTACCTACCAATTTGAACCCTTGTCATCTATTACCTTCCATCTCTCTCGATGTGTGTTTTGTGTCTCAGCTCAAGAGATGTTCTAAGGTCTCACTCCATGAGTTGATCTTGAGTTGCTCGATCTTTGAGAAGATCGTTTCCCATAGAGTTTCCTTCCGTCTTCATCATGTTGGATGAAGATCTCAAAGACAAAGACATCAAGAGCAATGTGAGGATCAATTAGCGAGTACATGATGGTGGTCCGTGGCAGGATTAGCCATGTTGTATTCGTTTTGGCCTTTTGGGCTTGATGCTTAGTTTATCCCATATCTTTGCTAATGGCCAGATAATTAAGCCTGATAGTTAGTACAGTCCCCGCTGCAACTCACTAGGGGGGGGGGCAAACCATAGGGGGGTCTGGCCTCCGCTCGCCCCCAGTGGCTCCGCCTCTGGGAGGCGGGCGTCATGGGACTGGGAATCGACAAATCCGGTCAACACGGTGCCAGGTCCGGTCAACACGATGCCGGGTCCGGTCAACACAGTGCCGGGTCCGGGCGGGGTTGGAGGGGCTCCGGTGAGGGTGGCGCAAGGCATTCATGGCGCGGCGGGGTTGGAGCTCCACAGCCATGTGCAGAGAAGAAAGAGAGGTTAGAAAGGAATGGAAAAAAGGAGAAGAGGAGAATGAGACGGGCGGCGGCGGGGTCTCAACGGCGAGGTCGTCGGTCGGCGGCGGCATGCCAGAGGTGCGGGAGGACAAAAAGCACGGGGAGGGGATCCTCTCCCGATCTGGACGAGGGGGCATTGAGGGGCAGAGCTCATGCTTGGGTGCAGCGATGGATGGGATTTGTGGGCCTCCCACGGGCTCAGGCGGGCCCATAGCGGGAGGAGGGAGACAGAGGCGACGTGGCTACACGCGATTGGACAAAGACAGCGGCTCAGGTGGCGGCTGGTCGGGCTGCTCGCTAAGACTAGCCACAGCTATAGGTGGCCAAATGGGTCGGGATAGCTGGGCCGACCCGGTAGCACGGCCGACACGGCATGGGCCAAGCACGGCACGACACGTGCTAAACGGGCCAGGCCCGGCACGCAACACGCCAGGGGCCGTGCATGGGCCTGAAGGCCGAGCACGCAGGCCGGCACGACATGGCCCATTTATCTTTTTTTATTTTTTATGTATCCTAATGTGGCCCAACAGGTAAAAATAGGCTAAAAACACCCAGTGCGCAAAATAGGTGGCAGATTAGCGGGCCTAGCGTGCCTGTGGGTCGGCCCGATTAGCATATGGGCCGTGCCTGGGCTGCAGGCTACAGCATGCGGGCTGGCACGGCATGGTTCGTATAATAATCGTGCCTCGGCGGGCCGGTCCGTGCCAGGCACGATTAGGATGGGCCGTGTCATGCCGGGCCGGGCCGACTCGTTTGGCCAGCTATAGCCACAGCCACAGTGGGATTAACTTCAGCAGTAACATCGAGTCCAACTCCGCAAATTTGCTTATGTGGCAATGAGTTAATGAGGAGAGAGGTAGTTTGAGTAACTTAGCTAGTTACTGTAACATCACTTGTCACAATGCAATATGAGTTTATAACCTAATAAATGAAGCTTTGCATGTTACCACACTTATGTTACTACCCACTATGAAGGTAGTAACATAGTCTCAGGATATGTGTATGTTACTAGTGTATGTTACTTTCCACTATGGCCAGTCTAAGGTGTTGGGGGTGGATCCTGAGGGAGGCAGCAACTGGAGCTGCGAGGAGGGGTAGGGGATAGGGCTTTTGCCTGATTGGAAGGAGGGAGGTGTTTAAATAGGGAATCTAGGGTGTTGGGGGTGTTTAGGGGGTTTCGGGACCCTCCGATCTCGATCGGACGGTTCCTGATGGAGGAGGGGGTAGCTGGATTTAGTGGGCTGTGTAGGAGGCCATGGGCTGGGATTAGAGGGAAATGGTGCGGCCCAACATATGTTTTAAATACCGAAAACGTCCGACATTTTTACCAGCTATAGTGCTGCTATTGTAAATGGTTGGGCTATCAAGCAACCTCCAAATGCGATGAAATTTGGCAGGTGGTCTACCCACAATATAATAAGACCGCACACCAACTTTAAACTCATTCCGGGAATGTTTTGTTCCCACTTAGAAAATAATTATAAAATGATGTCATGGGTGCGAGCAAGTGCGGTTGGTCTCGGAACAGTCAACAAAGAGAACGAGGAGGATCAGTAACTTTGAACGGATGCAAGTTTTCTGAAAACATGCGGATGCAATGCGCATGATAAGATGATAAATGCAACAAACAAATGAAACACATGGCTACAACGAAATTAAATGGAATGCATCTAAAACGTCGGTCTCTGGCTATTACATCCCTGCCTTCTCAAACTTTTATCATCCAATACGTTTTCACTAGGTTTGGTTCTTTGACGGTAACTAATGCTAATTCCTCAGAAGTCCTAGTAGTAAACGTAGGAGTATCATCTTTTTTTGTTAGGAAGCAATCAAAGTACTTAATAGCTCCTTTCTGGAACTCAATCAACTTATATGCATGTTTTGGTCTCAGTGTCAGATGGATAATTTCCAGATAAAATTTTGCTAATTAGCACCCAAACCAATAAATTAAGAACACTACTAAGTAAACGAAAGTGCAAAAAGGGCATTGAGCAAGGTACATGGATCATGGCAAGAAAATTAGAAATCGAAAGCTTTAGGTGCTGCTTACGGGTCACAAACAGAAATCTGAGTTTCCCCTTTCTAATCGCTATCGGTACAGGGGATCAGGAAATCAGAGTCTGAGAAAGATATAAGTATGTGCGTGGATTAACTTCAGGGAACGAACGATCTACCAAACCTATAAGAAGAGGGATTTCCATTTAGGAGGTGGTTGATGGAATCTGGAATATTGAATTACCTTGCTCGATTAATCCCGCTTAGCAGCGGAAAATCACAACTAGATCCAGCAGCGCGCCGTAGACCTTGGCTCTGGCATAGCTCATTCGTTGCTACTTGGGAAAGAGCAGGAGTAGAAGCCAGAAGACCACGTGAGTGGGGAAAGCGGAGATTAATAGATTTGTTAGGATTCCTTTTGTTTACAATTGAGAATCACTCAGTCTGTTACGAACATGGGATAATGATCTATTGAACGGGCAGATGGGTTAAGCATTACACACTGATAACCCACAAGTATAGGGGATCGCAATAGTTTTTTAGGGTAGTGTATTCAAGCCAAATTTATAGATTCGACACAAGCGGATCCAAAGAATATTTGTAAGTATTAGCAGTTGATTTGTCAATTCAAACACACCTGAAGATTAAATGTCTACAACAATAACAGTTTTGTAGTAGTAGTAGTAACAGTAGCAGTAGCAATAGTAACTTAGCAAGAACAATATGTGGAAAACTCGTAGGCATTGGATTAGTGATTATGTTGGATAATATTCATCATCTAACAGTCATAACATAGGGCGACACAGAACTAGCTCCACTTCATAAATATAATGTAGGCATGTATTCCGTAAATAGTCATACGTGCTGATGGAAAAGAACTTGCATGACATCTTTTGTCCTACCCTCCCGTGGCAGCGGGGTTCATAAGGAAACTAAGGGATATTAAGGCCTCCTTTTAATAGTGAACCGAAACAAAGCATTAACACATAGTGAATACATGAACTCCTCAAACTATGGTCATCCCCGGAAGATATCCCAATTGTTGTCACCTTGGGGTTTACGGATCATAACACGTAATAGGTGAATATGACTTGCAAGATCGGATCACGAACATAGATATAATGGTCGTAACATAAACGGTTCAGATCTGAAATCATGTTACTCGGGCCCTAATGACAAGCATTAGGCATAGCAAAGTCATAACAACATCAATCTCAGAACACTGTGGATACTAGGGATCAAGCCCTAACAAAACTAACTCGATTACATGACGAATCTCATCCAACTCCTCACCAACCAGTGAGCCTACGAAGGAATTACTCACTCCCGGCGGTGAGCATCATGAAATTGGTGATGGAGGATGATTGATGATGACGAAGACCAAAGATTCCCCTCACCGGAGCCCCGAACGAGCTCCAAATCTGGCCTCCTGATGAAGAACAAGAGGTGGCGGTGGCTCCGTATCGTAAAACACGATGAAACTTCCTGTCCTATTTTTCTGGAAAAATAGGATTTTATAGTCATGATTAGGGTCAATGGAGACTCGAGGGCCCCACCACCCACTAGGGCGCGCCAGAGGGGAGTGGCGTGTCCTGGTGTCTTGTGGGCAGCCAGGGCCCACCCTTTAGTAGGTCTTGGCTCCAGTATTTTTTATTTATTCCAAAATAATTCTCCAAAAAGTTTTGACCAAATTGGAGAACTTCTATTTCTACACAAAAACAACACCATGGTAGTTCTGTTGAAAACAACGTCAGTCCGGGTTAGTTTCATCCAAATCATGCAAATTAGAGTCCGAAAGAAGAGCAAAAGCGCTAGGAAAATTAAATAAGATGGAGACGTATCAACTCCCCCAAGCTTAACCCATTGCTTGTACTGAAGCAATTCAGTTGACAAACTGATAGTGATAAAGAAAAACTTTTACGAACTCTTTTGTTCTTGTTTACATATATATATATATATGCTTAAATAGTACCTAGGTTTTCAACAAAGATCGTGACTAACCATGCAAGAAATAACTCTTAGAAATTATATTAACTCATATCAATGGGGTAAACAACTAGCGAGCAATAATAAGATATGTCAAATGCCAACACTTTGTCAAAACAATCATGATATAATATAACCATAGTGGCATCTCGCTAGCCCTTTTCGAGACCGCAAAACATAAATGCAGAGCACCCCCAAAGTTCAAGCAATGACTAAACATTATAATTCATGGTAGAAGAGATCCAATCATGATGCATTCAACATTAACTATACACAATGCATGAGGATGACAATAGTGCTCTCAGGACTGGCGCTTGTTTGAGAAGGTGATGACTTAATATAATAGTAAATAAAGAGTCCCTTCGCAGATGGAAGCAGGGATTTGCAGAGGTGCAAGAGCTCAAAGCTTAAATCAGAGATAAATGTAATTTTAGGAGGTACACCCTTCCTGTCAACGTTATGACAAAGAGTTTTCAATATCTTCCATGCTAAATAAATTAGCGGTGGTTCCCAAGCGATAAAAGTAAACTTTACCCCCCCTCAACCAACAAACACAAGCCATGGCTAACCGAATCCATGGGTGCCTTCCATACCAACAACAGTCCTGGGGGAGTTTTGTTTAATTATTTTAATTTTTTGATTTCGGGACTGGGCATCCCTATTACTAGCCCCTCTCGTGCAAGGACAAGTGAATAAACACTCATCACGAGAATAACCCGCTTAGCATGGAAGATATTGACCACCCCCTGTCGCTCCATGAGCGGTCCAGGCATACAAAACAGATGTTCATTTGAATTTTTGGAGGTGGAATATGCAAATTTACTTGGAACGGCAGGGGAATACCCCAGGTAGATATAGTGGACTCATCTGGAATAACTTTGGTTTAAGGATTTTGATGCACAGGTAGTATTCCCGCTTAGTAGAGTCGAAGGCTAGCAAATAGGTTGAGAAGCGGCCAACTAGAGAGCAAAAACGGTCATGAACATGCATTATGAATAATCAACATTGAATACTAGCATGAGTAGGATATAAACACCATGAACATAAATATCGTGGAGGCTATGTTGGTTTTGATTCAACTACATGCGTGAACATGAGCCAAATCAAGCCACTTGAAACATTCAGAGGAGGATACCATATCATCATACTACATCATAATCATTTTAATGCATGTTGACTGTCAAGATAAATCATTATCCACTCCTAGCTACTTAAGCATGTCATGAGCAACTATAATATCTAATTGTCATTGCAAGCATGTTTAATCATAATATGCTGAATCATGGATACTGAGTTAAACATATTTACAAAAACAAAAACGAGTTGAGTTCATACCCGCTTTTCCCTGCCACAGTCACTTCATCAAATATCATCATTATTGCCTTTCACTTGCATGACCAAATGATATGAAAATAATAATTGTGCAAGAGTGTCGTGGGCTAAGCTGGAATCTGCAACATTTCATTCAGACGAGAAAACAAAATAATGTGGGCTCTTTTTTAGATCAACAATCATGCAAACGAGAGCCACTCAACATTTTCATTGTGGTCTTCCCCTTGGTATGACTCAAAGAAAAGAAAAGAATTTCAGAGAAACACGCTGAAATATTTTTAGAGTTTTTAGATTTTCTTGAAGAAAGCAAATTAAAGGAAGAAAAACAAGAACGAGAAAAACTATTTACACGGGAAATCTCCCAAAAATCAAAATAAGAAGTGGGAAATCTTTTTGGGTTTTCTTTTAATACTACAACTAAATTAAACTAGAAAGAAAAACTGAAAAGAAGCAAGCAATATTTTTGTTTTTTATCAAAGTTTCTCAAACACACAAGAAGAAAGCAAGAAAATAAATCTAACATGGATAATACAATGGAAAAGTGTGGACACCGAAAACTGGATTGAAATGTCTGAATATGAATGTAATGTCGGTGGAAATATGTATTCCCCCAAGCTTAGGCTTTTGGCCTAGCTTGGTAATCACCATCCGCGGCCTGGTAATAGTCAACGTGATAACTCACTGAGGCTCTTGGTGCAGCCTCCTCAGCCCGGCGAGTAGCCTCGACCACCGCAATGTACTTGTGAGTCTCGCTCTCAAGAACGTAATATCTTCCTTTATTGTGATAATCAAAGAGAGTAGGTGCAGGCAAAATAACAGGCACAACGGGATTTTTATTGAACATCAAGTTGTAATTATAGTTATTAGTTGTGGCCTTAATGAACTTATGGTGCTTCATGGCTCAAAGTCTAATAACTGAGTAGGTAAAATGGAATCATTAGGCCAAGGTGACACACCCAGCTCTTTAGCTAAACGGGATACATAAATCCCACCATAAAAGTAACCACTATCAGCGTTGCGTTGCAACCTCCATGCAACGATCACTCCAAGATTATAACATTTATTTCCTGTCAGAGCAGTGTGTATGAGGCTCAAGTCAGAGACACATAGTGAGATGCAATCTTGCTTGCCCATGATGCATTTGCCATTAAAGAGTGCAAAGTAATGAATTAATGGAAAATGAATACTTTTTATTCTACCTTGTGTCACTCCTCTATCCTCGCCGTAACAGAGACTAGTAAAAAATGAATCATACTCAGATTTTGGCGGTTCTTCTAGCGAACCCCAATATGGAATTTTATAGGCAACACAGAACGCTTCTAGAGGCATGGTGAAAGCATTATTATCAAGGCTAAATGAAACTCTAGACTCACGAGGATGATATTTAAATTTCTTAGTGAATGTCTTTGAGAGGTTGAGGTGTTGGATGCACTTATCTGCGACGATGGGAGCGAGCTTGGTGTTGTGAATATACTGCTCAAATTATTCCTCGATACCTGCACATACCATGAAATCATTGCACGACCATAGGCACGATTTGGTATCGGCATCCTGCGCCGAGCTTGCACTTGGCCTAACATAAGACTATCGTATCGAGCTACCACTCGATGATGCCTCTGAGGACTTCCTCCTTGAAGAACTCCTAAAGAGGTGCATTTTAATTGCGAACAATTTTCTAAAATTTTTGGGTCACAAAATTTTGTCAACAAAACTTCATAAGATTGATAGCAACTACTCATATGGATGCCTAGAGGCCAAATCAAGCATTCAAACTACTTGGAACTCAAAGAATTCATCATGCAAGCTCATTTTCAATAGAACTAAGAGTAGCTAAATACTCAAAAATTAAACCACCAGAACAAAAACTAATTGGAGCAATGGAGGAGTCACATACCAACTAGCAATTTTCCGAAACAATTATGGAAACGGAGCCTCGAGCAAAGAGATCGAAATCCACGGGTTTGAGAGCAAGAACACACAGAGAGAGAGAGTGAGTGTGAGTGTTTTTTTCTGGAGGTAGGATATTACATGGGCTAAAGGGATAAGTGAGGGGGCCACGCGGGGCCCACTACCCACCAAGGCGCGCCTGGGGTAGCTGGCGTGCCCTGGTGTCTTGTGGACACCAGGAGCACCCCCACGTGTGGTTATTTGTTCCACAAATTCTTAAATACGCAGGAAAAATCGTGTTAAAATTTCAGGTCATTCCGAGCACTTATATTTTGACCACTTTTCTATTGCACGGAAAATTTAGAAAACAGAATAAACATGGCATTTTATTTTATTTAACTAAGAAAAACAGAGAACAAAAAGTAGGGACAGAAGGTTGCGCCTACTAAATTCGTCGACCACATGCCTCTCAAAAACAATCCATTAATAAAGTTGATCAAGTCTTATTAACAACTGCGTCCGATTAGCTTGAACCCGAAGAATCTTTGTAAAACACTAAGTTACCTCAGTGGGGATATGCACATCCCCAACAATAAATGTTCCATATTTCTTTTTGGCAGTAGGTAAAGGGAGTTGAAAACTTCCAATAGTAATTGTTGGAGACTTTTCAATAACATTAATACCATTCACTTGAAATTGTTTCTTTAGAAAGTGCACTGTATGCTCATTACCATTGATATGAAAATTAACTTTTCTTTTATTGCAATCAATAACAGCCCCTTGCAGTATTCAAAAAGGGTCTACCAAGGATAATCGACATGTTGTCGTCCTCGGGCATCTCAAGTATAATAAAGTCTGTTAAGACAGCAACATTTGCTACAACAATGGGCACATCCTCACAAATACCGATAGGTATGGCAGTTGATTTGTCAACCATTTGCAATGATATCTTAGTAGGTGTGAGTTTATTCAAATCAAGTCTTTTATATAAATAGAAAGCCATAACACTAACACCAGCTCCTAAATCACAGGTCCGTAGGCCGAATAGTGTAGGCTAGAAACCCTTCCCTTCTGAGGTCCAGATGGTGAGCATGATCTATGCAACCCACATACCAAAGAAGGAGAGGAAGCGAGCATTGTGAGACGTATATTCTGTCGAGCCCATAGCGCCGAAGTTTAACCCGTGGTCAGCCTGTCCGGTCACTTTCGATCGCAGGGATCACCTGAGTAGCATACGCCACGGAGGATCCGCAGGCTTAGTACTCGACCCCATCATTGACGGATTCCACCTCACTAGAGTCCTAATGGATGGAGGCAGTAGCCTTAATCTGATATACGAAGACACGGTGAGGAAGATGGGAATCGACCCATCAAGGATCAAACCCAGTAACACTACCTCCAAGGGGGTCATTCCGGGAGTGGAGGCCGCTGCACAGGCACTGTGACGCTTGAAGTAGTGTTCGGATATCCGTACAATTTTCAAAGTGAGGACTTGATCTTCGACATTGCACCTTTTAGCAGTGGCTATCACACACTCCTCAGCCGAACGACATTCGCTAAATTCAATGCCGTCCCACATTACGCGTACCTCAAGTTGAAGATGCCCGGTCCTTCGGGTGTCATAACTTTCAACGACAATACAAAACACTCACTTCAGAACGAAGAGCACACATCGGCCCTAGCGGCCGAAGACCAAACCGGGCCATACGGGTCCCGTTACCGGCCCACTGTAAAGGCCGACGACAATAGTAAACGGGCTCGATCTCGCTCCCCGCCATGGGAATCCGCATGCGTTCGCCGCAAATAGGGATGCATGCCCCACAGCACACCCACATTCTTTGCGCTCCACGTTCCTCGTCAGCACAATTTCGCACTCAAAATACCATGGGCAGCCATGAGGCATATATCAATAAATCCGAAGCATGTGTTTGGTTAACCCAAACTTCGGAGTTACCTTGTCTTCGGACGACCCGGGGGCCAATACAGGAAACAACCCCCCCCCCCCCAAGGACAAAGCTTCATCGGCAGGATCCTCATCCCTCAAGGTTTCATTGAAGGTCCCAACCCCAACCTCTCAAAAGCAAAGGTGCAGACATGCAGCAAGGCACAATGGAAGCTTCGACTCATGCATCAAGGCCCTGCGTAAACCTTTACTCTGTATTTCCCCCCTTTTTACAAATAATGTCATGGCAGTTCGAATTGTATGGTTAGCCATCTTGAGCCTACAAGAAATAGTAAAAACGACCCTTATGGTGTTCGGATATCCGCATCTCGCGATTGTCTCCCTTCCTTCCGATTCTCCCCTCTCTCTTCAAACAAGCCCGACATGAAAAACATGACCGGTTAAGAAACCTAGAGTCCCGATTTAACCCTCGGCTCATCTTTTCGCTGGGTGTTTGGCGTCTCAGAAATTGCACTACATGCATCTGTTCCGAACTATGTCTTGGGTCAATAGTTGGGTTGCCCTGCTCTTGTACTTGCCCCTTATGTTCCACTCGTTAGGCTAAGAGGGAAAAGGGATAACCCCTGCGATAGTACTTCTTTCTTGCCCGGTTAAGTACTTCAGGAGGAGAAAGCCGAAAACTGACCATCATAGTAAGTGTGAACTGGTCAGCGATCCGATGACGAGGTTTGACTCCAAAAATTGTTGGCGATTTCACCGTGTCACATGAAGGGTTTGTGTGAACACAAACCATGTGATTGGAAATGACATGTATTGGCCCCGAAGTACATCACAAGCCACCGGGGGCTAGTCACTAGGTCCCACAATCAAGCTCCTAAGGCTAAGTGAAAGCAATAAATCCGAATAGTCCGCTTGCATAGTTTTTCTCACGCACTACCACCTCCAGGTACCAAGATGTTGGCTAAGGGTAATAGTGCGGAGACAAAACACCCCTTGTGGTATTCACCTGGCACTGGTACATCGACGTGCTAAACAAACGGTTTTTAACCCCTTTCCGCAACGACATTTGGAACCGTCGCCAAGTGAGTGTGTCCGATAGGTTGTCCTTCCCACACAACATAGAAATCATTGGGGATAGGCCCTCCTGGGACCCAGGCTGGGGCCGTGTGCGATCGGGCGAGACATCGAAACCCAATCATTTCCGTAGGTATGTACATCCCACACAGTAATCCGAGAAAATCATTTCCGTAAGTATGTACATCCCACACGGTGAATCCCATAAAAACATTTCTGTAGGTATGTATATCACACACAGTCAATCCAAGGAATTCGTTTCTATTCTTATGTGCATCCCACACAGTCAATCCAGGGAAAACGTTTTCGTTCGTATGTATATCACACAGAGTTCTTTGTGTGGAAACATTTGTGCAAGGTGGCCTAACGCAAACAGTTCGCTCCCGGAAGCCGTGTGTGATTGTTAATTGATCGAACACGCCTACTTTCTAGAAACCATGTGGGTTGTTTGAGTTCATCGCCCACGGTGTTGTCTGAGTAAGCGTCTGCAATAGAAAACCCCAATAAGCAGGGTAATTAGCCTATTATTGATAATCCATGTACTAATCAAACTGATATTTCTTGTAAAACATGCCAGATATTTCATATCCGTATAAAAGCAACCAGGATTTCACAATTGAATTATATCAGATATCTTCGGCACTCAGTTACGCCATTACACAACAGCACCAAGTTTCACATGCAGCATCAAAAACCTTTTGAAAGTAGCATCATACACAGTAAATAGACAGATGAATCTCATCTGGGAAACTGCAGAAGCGGAAGGCAAATATTGAGCCTTCAGTGATGTTGAATGTCCTTGCAACTGTAGGCCAGTGGCTATGGATAATTTCCCGCCCAACCTTCGTCCTCTTCAGCAAGACTTCAGTATTGTACCGTGGGTGTTGAATGAATATCTTCCTCACCTCTTGACCATGCAGGTGGTTTGAGAGGTCATGATCGGTGAACTGATTTGAAAAGTACTGGAAACAAAGCTATGCATAAATTGCTGTTGAAAATTTTGAAATGGTGCAAGGGGTAAAAACAAGGTAAAAGTGTTGGTACCATCCTATAGTTGACTGATGTCTTCTTCATTGTGCAAACAAAGATCTTGCTGTTATTCGTCACAAGTTTCTTCATCCTAACAATCTTTCTGAGTTTCTTGACTTGACTGATATTCATGGACAGCTCATTTCCTCATATGTAAAATGGGTCGAACAATGGGTCTAAGCCTCTGACAGCAGGACCTACATGTGCAAGACCAAATTGTAAGAAACCTAAATATTAGAATGATTTTTGCAACTACACAATAATGTGCTATTAGCCAAAGGACCCTGCTTGAACAAACCTCGATGGTAAACCATAGTGTCTCCCATTGTTTCCCTGCAACGCAGCAAGAAGAAGGGTCGCCGGCGAGGAGGCGGCACTACAAGAAGAATGGTCGCCGGCAAGGAGGCGTGGCTGCAAGAAGAAAGGTCATCGGCGAGTAGGTTGGTCTGCCAGTAAGTAGCAGTGAAGGTTTGAACTTGGAAAGCAAGGAGGAACAGTGGAAATGTGGCTTTTGGTAGGAGGGAGGGGGCGGGGAGATAGATATTTCCGCGGTGGCCAAAAAATTTCGCTCGGTGCCGCGAGAAACTGGCGTGCAAGTGTACTTCAAGCAGGGGCGGTGGACAGTAGACGACAAAGCTTCTTGCGTAAGCCAGACAAGATGGTGCGCCAAGATATTTTATATCGCATCCCACGATTCTTTCTAGTAAACTGTTTGTGGTATACCTGATTTTTTCATTATGTTTTGAAAGACAAAATGGTGTTATGGAGGGAAAGGATGGTGTTTGAATTGCTAGAACATTTACGTACAGTGAACATGCAACTAGTACATGAGTGTCGTGTTTAAATTTGGAATTATTCCGGGTTCGTTTGGCATTTTTATGCATTAATTGAGTTTCTGGGCATTTAATGTGCATAATTCAAATTTGAACTACAAGCACATGCTCCAATGCACCAAAGTTTGCTGAAAAATCACATGTGTGTCTTTGGGTGAATTTATAGGTCCCATGCAAGAAATGGGAATAAAATTCTAACATCTAGGTGTCGTGGATCGGCCGGAATGATTGAGAAACTTGGTTTTTTAATTCCTGTAAATCCAAAACACGGCTGCAAATCACGAAACTTGGCATGGTGTCATGACATGGCACCAACATGCTGAAGTAAATTTTTTGGCCGAATTGGGACAAACTTTGGTGTAAGCTTCTTGCAAACCAGAGCTTCCCTCAAGAAGGCTCTTGGTTCCGAGAGGGAACGTGTCACCTCCGTGTGTGAAACGACATACGTGTCGGGGCATGACTTAAAGGCATAGCCGCAAGGTAGGTTTGTCGCAAGAGGGGTAATCTTCACACAATCCCATGTACTAAATAAGAAAGGGATAAAGAGTTCGCTTACAATCGCCACTTCACACAAATACAAGTTAAACATACATCATTCAGAATACAATCAAGGTCCGACTACGGAACCAAAATAAAGAAGAAAACCCCAAATGCTAGATCCTTGATCGTCCCAACTGGGCTCCACAACTGATCAACCGGAAAAGACACAAAACAACGAACAAGATCTTCATCGAGCTCCCACTTGAGCGCGGTTGCGCCACCTGCACTGGTATCATCGGCACCAACAACTGTTTGGAAGTATCTATGAGCCACGAGGACTCAGCAATCTCACGCCCACGAGATCAAGTCTATTTAAGCTTATGGGTAGGAAAGGGTAGTGAGGTGGAGCTGCAGCAATCACTAAGCATATATGGTGGCTAACATACACAAATAAGAGCGAGAAGAAAAGCAATGCAACGGCGGTGAACTAGAAGTGATCAAGAAGTAATCCTGAATCTACTTACGTTCAAGCATAACACAAGAACCGTGTCCACTTCTCGGACTCCGCCGAAAAAAGACCATCACGGCTAAACACGCGGTTTATTCATTTTAATTAAGTTAAGTGTCAAGTTCTCTACAACCGAATATTAAGAAATTCCCGTCTGCCCATAATCGCGGGCACGGCTTTTGAAAGTTCAAACCCTGCAGGGGTGTCCCAACTTAGCCCATCGCAAGCTCTCACGGTCAATGAAGGATATTCCTTCTCCCAAGAAAACCCGATCAGACTCGGAATCCCGGTTACAAGACATTTCGACAACGGTAAAACAAGACCAGCAAAGCCGCCAGAATGTGCCGATAAATCCCGATAGAAGCTGCACATATCTCGTTCTCAGGGCACACCGGATTGTCCAAGGTTCTGGTAGGCCAACCCAGAGTTGCCCCTGGCGGCCACCGGCGGCTGACAGGTTGGACCAACACTCAGAGGAGCACTGGCCCGGGGGTTTAAAATAAAGATGACCCTTCAGTCTGCAGAACCCAAGGGGAAAACGCTTACATGCCAAATGTTAAAACCAAGGTTGGGCCTTGCTGGAGGAGTTTTATTCAAAGCGAACTGTCAGGGGGTTCCCATAACACCCAACCGCGTAAGGAACGCAAAATCAAGGAACATAACACCGGTATGACAAAAACTAGAGCGGCAAGAGTGGAACAAAACACCAGGCATAAGGTCGAGCCTTCCACCCTTTACCAAGTATATAGATGCATTAATTAAATAAGAGAGATATTGTGATATCCCAAACATATCCATATTCCAACATGGAACAAACTTCATCTTCACCAGCAACTAGCAACGCTATAAGAGGGGCTGAGCAAAGCGGTAACATAGCCAAACAACGGTTTGCTAGGAAAGGTGGGTTAGAGGCTTGAAATGGCAATATGGGAGGCACGATAAAGCAAGTGGTAGGAATCGCGGCATAGAAAAAGAGCGAACAACTAGCAAGCAAAGATAGAAGTGATTACGAGGGTATGGTCATCTTGCCTGCAAAGTTCTCAGAGTTCACGAAAGCTTGATCTTCGTTAGCGTACTAAACAGGTTCCTCGATCACGTACTCGTCTCCCAGGTCTACCCAAAGCAAGAACACAAGTAAATGACCAACCATCAATCACGGTGCAATGCGCAAACAACATGATGCAAAACATGACATGATTTGTGAGATGTGATATGCAATGCATATGCGTGCTTCGGAGGAAAGATTGAACCAGGCATCAACTTGGAAAACCAAGTGTGCCGCTGGAAAGATGAGATGATTTCGGTCAAAATCGATATAAAGATCACCGGAATCGTATGCACGGTTTGCAAATGGCAAGCAAAACAAGAATGCCACAATTTTGCGATTAACAGCACGATGCCATCTAGAATGCAACGAGAAACTAAGCTACTGCACCCCAACATAGCAACAAAGCACATGGCAGTGATCTACTCAAGATGCTTGACAAAACATGAACACTGAGCTACGGCTAAATTACACAAGAGCAGGTTCAAACAAGCATGGAAAAAGTGCAAAAGATATCAGCTTCACACACTTTGTGAAAATATTAACATGCCAGGAATAACATCAGGAAGCCATGTTTAGAGCAAGCAAACTACATGCTACAGGAACAGATCATAGCAAACTAAGGCATGTCATGTATCTACTCAAAGCATAAAATAAAAGTCCCTTACTGATCATGAGCCAAAAAGGCACAGAAGATATGGATGACACCCATGTAAACATAGCAAGTTTTATTAACAGATTCAGACTTGGCAGAAAACTGAGCATGGCATAAACAGAATTACGAAGGCATCTTTGCCAACTCAAAACACTCAGCACAAGACGTTGCATGACAAGACAAGCATAGCAACAATAAGACGACATGTCCATGAAGCTAACCATGGCAAGATCAATTTCATAGCATGCATGGATCAACTACAGCAACCATGGCAAAATTGATTAACATGTAATCAATCTGCCAGGAACATTTTATAGCAAAAGTAGAGCAATATTAAGACATGCTAGGGCACTCCATAATTGCAAACAGGGGCATGGATGGATAGCGCACAACCATATGTGCAAATCATCCTGACTGAATCAACTCAAAACAAGCATGGATCTCAGTGTAGCATCATGGTTACATGGCATAAAAATAACAGCTGGAAAAGGACTTATTAAAATCCTAAGTCCCTGAAATCAGCAATATCACGAAGATTACTTTGCACGCTTGTGCTAGTCACCACAAAGATCACAAAAATACATGGCAAATACCCCCATAAAGATGGCATGGCATAGATCAAAACATATGTAGAGCTCATGCCCATATGCAGCAGACAATAAATGTGACAAAAAAGACAAATGAACATAAACTGATAAGTAACAGGAGCAAACATTTTATAGCACTCTTGCATCAATGATTTAGGCATCCAGATGGACTCAAACAAGCATGCCACAATGGAATGCAATGAAGAGCATCTCCCAATGAACATTTTGATATATCATATGCACAAAACGGAGCAGCACACTTGAAGTTATGGCATGGTGAACAGAGCACCAGAATGTAACAATCTTAGGGACAGTGAAAATTTGGACCTCGTGGGGAATCGGACGGAGCGGTGCGTGAGGATGTTTGGATCGGGGTCGGGGACGTCCAGGGTCGGAGCCGTCCAGATCTGGGCGAAGCTGGCTCCGGCGAGCCCATGCAACCCAGGTGAGCTCGAGGGCACCGGCGAAGCGGAGGGAGGCGATGGGGAGACCGGAGGGCGGCGGATCCGGCTGGATCTGGGCGCGCCGCGGGCGGCGGGGTGCCCGGTAGCCGGAGTTGGTCGCCGGCGACGGCGGGGAGACGCGCAGGTGGCGGGGTTGGTGGAGTCTGATGGCGACGTGCAAGCAGGGAGAGGCGGTCGGGCGCAGGCAGCAGAACAACAGCGCGCGAGGGCAGCTCGGGCGGCCGCGCGGGCCTCGACGGGCCGCGCCGGCAGGGAGGAGGCAGGAGTCCAGGTGGCGCGCGGGGGTTGGCCTGGAGCGGTGGTTAGCGACGACGTGGCCTACGGGATGGCGACAAGTGACGGCGGGGAAGGGGTCCAGCGCGGATTTTGATGCAGAGATGGGAGGTGGCGGCGGCTGCAGGTTAGGGGAGGTTTGGCTAGGGTTAGACTCGGTTTTAGACAAAAATGGAAGGGGAACCTTCTATATAGAGCAGGGGGCTAGAATGAGGGGTTTTGGGGGCTTCGGATCGCGAAACGGACAATGGAGAAAGAAACCGGATGCCAGTCTTGAAAAACATGAGGATGCAATGCATATGATGACATGGCAAAATGCAACACACAAGCAAATGACATGGCAAGGACGGCGAATAACTGGAGACACCTGGCGCATCGGATCTAGGGCGTTACAACACTCCACCACTACGAGAGGATCTCGTCCCGAGATCTCGGATGGCACCGGAGGGAAAAGGAAGAGGAAGATAAGAGGTAAAACTAAGTTGCTTCTTTGACAAACGAGTGAAACCAAAGAACCTTGAAAGGTTGAGCAACTTGAAAGAAAGAATACAAAGAAGATGAGCAAAGTTGAAAAACACTCTGGTTAAATGGATAAGCATGAAAATAACATGATCCTCACAACTCGAGATGATGAGAGAATGGAGCAACATCACTATGCCTCCGGAAGAAATGAAAGAGTGAAATGGAATGAACGGAGGGAAACAAGATCTTGAGAGAGCACGCTTACAACAAATGCTAGAACTGAGTTGTTGGATTATCAACAACAAAAGGATAAGCTTGATATGGGCTTATGGAATACATCTCAAAATTATGAGGTGACAACCTGCCATAAACAGAAACAATTGCTTGCTTCAGATCGGCGAGGAGATGAAAAACTTCTTCCACTGATGGGATAGGAGAAAACTTGGATCATAGACAATCACCACAATAGCAACATTCCTTAGGGAAGACTTTAGGTGAAATATTGCACAAGATAATATCCAACGAAAAGATTCAAGATACCTTATTCCTGACAACTTGTCAATCATGAAACATGAAGGAAACTGTCAAAATGACATAACACCATCTCAAAAGATAAGATAGAAAGAATTGCACTTCAGAATGCAAGATGAAAAATGCTTGAACTCCTCAAAACAAGACATGTGTTGAACACCATGTTTATTTTAGAGTATAGCTTGGCGGAACTTAACTTCGAGAGAAATCTTGAAGAACAATTGAAGAATGAAAAAAATCCTTGATGAACCACCATGTAGAGCCTCCATGAAGAACTCCGGTAAACAAAAGGATGATCAAAAGAAGTGAAGAATGAAAAGAATAAGATTGAAGCCTTGCAATGATTGGATGGAGCTTTGCGACGAGATAAAGCGGGAAACTTGGAACTCCGGAAAGGAAAGATGAAACATCTCGAACCGAGAATGTGACATGATGAACAACTCTGGAAACAAGAAATTAGAATACTTGGATGAAACAATAATAAGAATTATGTTATGCGTATCCTTGACCATTTTAGATTGATGACAAGCAATGGATTTGGCATACTACTTATTCTCGTAGAAATGATTAAGATAGATATAGTGCCAACTTGAGAAGGTCTTCTGCGAACCACTGGTAGGGTTGGGAAGAACGAATGAATTGATATGATAACGAAGGAAGAGAAATCTTGAACGAACCATCGTACGAATTAGAAAGCGAATGAAGATACTTGAGAGAATTTAGATACATGAGAACGAAGAGATCATGAGCTGATTAGAGAATACTTGAGCTAAGCACCGGTAAGATTTGGAGAACGAGAGCTGAAAGCTCGAATGAATAATTCTTAGATGATGTGCTCCGAAGAATCAAACTGAAAAGACTCTTGAATTGCCCCGGATGAGTGAAAATAATTCTCACAATTGAAAACAATTATGAGAGGATGGCATCAAGCTAGAACCATGAATCTTGAAGATAATGGTGCAAGATTGAGAGAAAAAATCTTCTTCAGTCTTCAAAATCCGAGAATGATGACGAGAAACACCGTCATGAATTCTTGAGGCACTCCGGAATGAAGAATGGAAAGGTTGAACCAACGACGAAAAGGATTTGAGAGATCTTAGAGAAAGACATATGACTGATGACAATTCGTACTTACGTCATACTTTGAAAGGAATTCAAAAATTACTCCAGAAAATTAGAAGAGTCAGGTAAGATCCTGGGAAAAGACATGTGGGTTAGGGCCCACTCAAAAGAAACACCGTTGAATGATTTGAAAGAGATATTGCGCCGGTAGAATTAAATGGCTTGAATAAGATTAGACCTCGAAATAGCTTGAAAGATTACGAATAGAAACTTGAACCTTCTAGGATATCTTCAGCACTCCAGAACAATTGAATAGCAAGCGGGGAATGATTAAGAGGTGCACCGGCATGAGAAGACATTTGGAACGAGGACAAGATATGATTGATAAAGCTTGACTTGAATTCACCGAAGAAGAAAGGGAACGAATAATGATGAACTTGAAGCTCCGTTAGAATCTTCATGAGAATTGCCGGATACGAACATTGAAAGAAAAGAATGAAGAGACTTCACAAGAATAAAATGGATACTTGATTAAGAAATCCGAGTCCTTGAAGAAAAAGGGGGGGGGGGGGGGAAAAACAAAGACACCTTGGGACGAAGCAAACACCGTTGCAAAGAACTGATAATTGATCTCGCGAATGTAGAAATGATCGGATCCACTTGAAGAGAAAGACACCAGTTGAAAAAGAATTGCCATGACCATCTCGATGATCAAAAAGGATTAGAACTCCCATAAAAATATGAGAACACCACTTAGGGAAGGAATGGAATCAACACTTGACATTGAAGCAACTCGAATACCACAATGCAAAACAAAACAAAGGATTGGCTTGCAGAATAAGCCGGAAACAAACATATGATATATCCCATATCATATCATGTGTCTGTTGGAAAGATATTCTAGGAGCTACTTGAATTCCCACTTATAAACTTCCGAAACTTTCTGGTTATGCAATCTGGTGTTGGGGATACAGGGGAAGCATAACATCTCACCCAAAACTAGCAAATCCTACATCCAGCTGTATCCATCCTTCAAGACAT
The DNA here is from genome assembly GCF_003073215.2 of Triticum urartu. Lineage (NCBI taxonomy): Eukaryota > Viridiplantae > Streptophyta > Magnoliopsida > Poales > Poaceae > Triticum > Triticum urartu. The sequence goes on along the minus strand of NC_053027.1, from coordinate 349,086,416 downwards.
GACCAAGAAACCTTCGGAAATAATTTACCTCAACCTTCGAAAAAGCATCCGTTATACGAGTTATGGCAATACTCCCGATCATCCGCCCCCATACTGGGTGGCGTCGAGGTTATCTCACCAACAACTGCATAAAAGAAATTTTCGATGTCGGCGAACTCAGGTATTCCAGAACTGCAACGATAAAATTGTGACGACAACACCTCGGAGCTGAACTCCCCGGGACACTGCCACAACCCCTAAATGTCAGGAGGCATCAACAACAATGTTCTAGTCACAGAACCATCGTAAAGATTCCAAGATACCCACATGATCCTAATTTTTTTTCATGAAATTTGAGGAGAGAAGAGTAAAAACTCTACGTCAGGAGGCCTCACCAGAGCGACGAAAGGATAGAGGAGTAAAAGAATCCTACTCTCCGATATATATAATCCTAAGACTCAAAACAATTTCTTCTAGACTCAACAACGTCAGCGATTCGATCAAGCAGGGGCTCCTAAGTCGGGGAAGGCTCTAATTACCAACTTGTAACACCCACAATGCGGCTATATCTCCCACTTGTCGGGGCACAACTTAGAGGCATAGCCGCATGGTAGGTTTGTCGCAAGAGGGGTAATCTTCACACAATCCCATGTACTAAATAAGAAAGGGATAAAGAGTTGGCTTACAATCGCCACTTCACACAAATACAAGTTAAACATACATCATTCAGAATACAATCAAGGTCCGACTACGGAACCAAAATAAAGAAGAAAACCCCAAATGCTAGATCCCCGATCGTCCCAACTGGGCTCCACAACTGATCAACCGGAAAAGACACAAAACAACGAACAAGATCTTCATCGAGCTCCCACTTGAGCGCGGTTGCGCCACCTGCACTGGTATCATCGGCACCAACAACTATTTGGAAGTATCTGTGAGCCATGAGGACTCAGCAATCTCACACCCACGAGATCAAGTATATTTAAGCTTATGGGTAGGAAGGGGTAGTGAGGTGGAGCTGCAGCAAGCACTAAGCATATATGGTGGCTAACATATGCAAATAAGAGCAAGAAGAGAAGCATTGCAACGGTCGTGAACTAGAAGTGATCAAGAAGTGATCCTGAATCTACTTACGTTCAAGCATAACACAAGCACCGTGTTCACTTCCCGGACTTCGCCGAAAAGAGACCATCATGGCTACACACGCGGTTGATTCATTTTAATTAAGTTAAGTGTCAAGTTCTCTACAATCGGATATTAACAAATTCCCATTTGCCCATAACCGCGTGCACGACTTTCGAAAGTTCAAACCCTGCAGGGGTGTCCCAACTTATCCCATCACAAGCTCTCACGGTCAACGAAGGATATTCCTTCTCCCAAGAAGACCCGATCAGACTCGGAATCCCAGTTACAAGACATTTCGACAATGGTTAAACAAGACCAGCAAAGCCGCCAGAATGTGCCGAAAAATCCCGATAGGAGCTGCACATATCTCGTTCTTAGGGCACACCGGATTGTCCAAGATTCCGGTAGGCCAACCAAGAGTTGCCCCTGGTGGCCACCGGCGGCTGACAGGTTGGACCAACACTCAGAGGAGCGCTGTCCCGGGTGTTTAAAATAAAGATGACCCTTGAGTCTGCAGAACCCAAGGGAAAAAGGCTTAGGTGGAAAATGTTAAAACCAAGGTTGGGCTTTGCTGGAGGAGTTTTATTCAAAGCGAACTGTCAAGGGATTCCCATAACACCCAACCGCGTAAGGAACGCAAAATCAAGGAACATAACACCGGTATGACGGAAACTAGGGCGGAAAGAGTGGAACAAAACACCAGGCATAAGGTCAAGTGTTCCACCCTTTACCAAGTATGTAGATGCATTAATTAAATAAGAGAGATATTATGATATCCCAAACATATCCATGTTCCAACATGGAACAAACTTCATCTTCGCCTACAACTAGCAATGCTATAAGAGGGGCTGAGCAAAGCGGTAACATAGCCAAACAACGGTTTGCTAGGAAAGGTGGGTTTGAGGCTTGACATGGAAATATGGGAGGCATGCTAAAGCAAGTGGTAGGTATCGTGGCATAGCAAAAGAGAGAACAACTAGCAAGAAAAGATATAAGTGATTTTGAGGGTATAGTCATCTTGCCTACAAAGTTCTCAGAGTTGACGAAAGCTTGATCTTCATTAGCATACTCAACAGGTTCCTCGATCACGTACTCGTCGCCCGGCTCTACCCAAAACAAGAACACAAGTAAATGACCAACCATCAATCACGCTGTAATGCGCAAACAACATGATGGAAAACATGACATGATATGCGAGATGTGATATGCAATGCATATGCATGCTTCGAAAGGGAAAGATTGAACCATGCATCAACTTGGCAAACCAAGTGTTCCGCTAGAAAGATGAGATGATTTCAGTCAAAATCGATATAAAGATCACCGGAATCGGATGCACGGTTTGCAAATGGCAAGCAAAACAAGAATGGCACAATTCTGCGATTAATAGCACGATGCCATATAGAATGCAACGAAAAACTAAGCTACTGCACCCCAAGATAGCAAAAAATCACATGGAAGTGATCTACTCAAGATTCTTGACAAAACATGAACACTGAGCTATGGCTAAATCACACAAGAGAAGGTTAAAAAAAGCATGACAAAAGTGCAAAAGATATCAGCTTCACAGACTTAGTGAAAATATTAACATGCCAGGAATAACATCAGGAAGCCATGTTTAGAGCAAGCAAACAACATGCTACATGAACAAATCATAACAAACTAAGGCATGGCATGAATCTACGCAGATCATAGAACAAAAGTCCCTTACTGATCATGAGCCAAAAAGGCACAGAAGATATGATGACACCCATGTAAACATAGCAAGTTTTATTAACAGATTCAGACTTGGCAGAAAACTGAGCATGGCATAAACAGAATTACGAAGGCATCTTTGCAAGCTCAAAACACTCACCACAAGGCATTGCATGACATGACAAACATAGAAACAGTAAGAAGACATGTTCATGAAACTAACCATGGCAAGAGCAAGTTCATAGCATGCATGGATCAACTACAACAACCATGGCAAAATTGATTAACATGTAAACAATCTGCCAGGAACATTTTATAGCAAAACTAGAGAAAGGTTAAGACATGCTAGGGCACTCCATAATTGCAAACATGGGCATGGATAGATAGATCACAACCATATGTGAAAATCGTCCTTACTGAAGCAACTCGAAACAAGCATGGATCTCACTGTAGCATCATGGTTACATGACAGCAGGAAAAAGACTTAGTAAAATCCCGAGTCCCTGAAATCAGCAATATCACGAAGACTACTTTGCATGCTTGTGCTAGTCACCACAAAGATCACAAAAATACATGGCAAACACCCCTGTAAAGATGGCATGGCATAGATCAAAACACATGTAGAGCTCATGCCCGTATGCAGCACACAATAAATGTGACAAAAATGATAAATCAACATAAACTGATAAGCAACAAGAGCAAACATTTTATAGAACTCTTGCATCAATGATTTAGGCATCAAGATGGACTCAAACAAACATGCCACAATGGAATGAAATGAATAGCATCTCCTAATTAACATTTTGATATATCATATGCACAAAACTGAGCAGTGCACATGAAGTTATGGCATGATGAACAGAGCACCAGAATGTAACAATCTCAGGGACTTAGTGAAAATTTGGACCTCGCGGGAAAACGGACGGAGCGGTGCGGGAGGCCATTTGGATCGGGGTCGGGGACGTCCATGGTCGGAGCCATCCAGATCTGGGCGAAGCTGGCTCCGGCGAGCCCACGCAACCCCAACGAGCTGAGGGCACCAGTGAAGCGGAGGGAGGCGATGGGGAGACCGGAGGGCGGTGGATCCAGCTGGATCTGGGCACGGCGCTGGCGGCGGGGTGCCCGGTCGCCAGAGTTGGTCGCCGGCGACGGCGTGCAGGCGGCAGCGAGGCGCGACGGCGGCCGGGTTGGTGGAGTCGGTGGCGACGCGCGAGCAGGGAGAGGCGGTCGGGCACAGGCGGCAGAACAGCAGAGCGCGGGGCCGGCTCGGGCGGCCGCGCGGGCCTCAGCGGGCCACGCCTGGGCCCAGCGGGCTGCGGCGGCGGGGAGGAGGCAGGAGGCCAGGTGGCACGTGGGGGTTGGCATGGAGCGGTGGTTAGCGGCGGCGCGGCCTATGGGACAGCGACAAGTGGCGGCAGGGAAGGGGTCCGGCATGGATTTCAAGGCATAGGTGGGAGGTGGCGGCGACTGCAGGTTAGGGGAGGGTTTGGCTAGGGTTAGACTAGGTTTTAGACAAAAATGGAAGGGGGAGCTGCTATATATAGTAGGGGGGCTAGAATGAGGGGTTTTGGGGGCTTCGGATCGCGAAACGGACAACGGAGAAAGAAACCAGATGCAAGTTTTGAAAAACACGAGGATGCAATGCATATGATGACATGGCAAAATGCAACACACAAGCAAATGACATGGCAAGGACGACGAATAACTGGGAGACACCTGGTGCATCGGATCCGGGGCGTTACACGTGCTAAATTTTGGAATTATTCCGTGTTCGTTTGGCCTTTTTATACATTAATTGAGTTTCTGGGCATTTAATGTGCATAATTCAAATTTGACTATAAACACATGCTCCAGTGCACCAAAGTTGTTTGAAAAATCACATGTGTGTCATTGGGTGAATTTCTAGGTCCCATGCAAGAGATGGGAGTGAAATACAAACATCTGGGCATCGTGGCTCGACCGGAAAGATTGAGAAACTTGGTTTTTTAATTCCTTCAAATCCAAAACATGCCTGAAAATCATGAAACTTGGCATGGTTTCATGACATGGCACCAACATGCTGCGGTATTTTTTTTGGCCGAATTGGGACTAGCTTTGGTGTAAGCTTCTTGCAAACCGGAGCTTCCCTCAAGAAGGCTCGTGGTTCCGAGAGGGAACATGTCACCTCTGTGTGCGAAACGACATACGTACACTGCCTTCTCCCGCCTTAATTTTTTTACACTGGCAGATTAGACCAAATAGAAGTACCATGCTAAAATTTTGAATTATTTCGGGTTCGTTTGGCATTTTTTATACATTAATTGAGTTTCTGCGCATTTAATGTGCATAATTCAATTTTGAACTACAAGCACATTCTCCAGTGCACCAAAGTTGTTTGAAAAATCACATGTGTGTCCTTGGATGAATTTCTAGGTCCCATGCAAGAGATGGGAGTGAAATTCAAACAGTTGGGTGTCGTGGCTCGACCGGAAAGATTGAGAAACTTGGTTTTTTAATTCCTGTAAATCCAAAACACGCGTGAAAATCATGAAACTTGGCATGGTGTCATGACATGGCACCAACATGCTACGGCAATTTTTTGGCCAAATTGGGACAAGCTTTGGTGTAAGCTTCTTTCAAATCAGAGCTTCCCTCAAGAAGGCTCGTGGTTCCGAGAGGGAACGTCTCACCTCCGTGTGTGAAACAACATACGTACACTGCCTTCTCCCGCCTCAATTTTTTTACACAGACAGATTAGACCAAATAGAAGGACCGTGCTAAGTTTTGGAATTATTCCAGGTTCGTTTGGCCTTTTTATACATTAATTGAGTTTCTGCGCATTTAATGTGCGTAATTCAAATTTGAACGACAAGCACATGCTCCAATGCACCAAAGTTGTTTGAAAAATCACATGTGTGTCCTTGGGTGAATTTCTAGGTCCCATGCAAGAGATGGGAGTGAAATTCAAACATCTAGGCGTCGTGGCTCAGCCGGAAAGATTGAGAAACTTGGTTTTTTAATTCCTATAAATCCAAAACACGCCTGAAAATCATGAAACTTGGCATGGTGTCATGACATGGAACCAACTTGTTGCGCTAATTTTTTTGGCCGACTTGGGACAAGCTTTGGTGTAAGCTTTTTGCAAACCGGAGCTTCCCTCAAGAAGGCTCGTGGTTCCGAGAGGGAACGTGTCACCTCCGTGTGCGAAACGACATACGTACACTGCCTTCTCCCGCCTTAATTTTTTTACACTGGCAGATTAGACCAAATAGAAGTGCCGTGCTAAATTTTGGAATTATTCTTGGTTCGTTTGGCCTTTTTTATACATTAATTGAGTTTCTGCGCATTTGATGTGCATAATTCAAATTTGAACTACAAGCACATGCTCCAATGCACCAAAGTTTGCTGAAAAAATAACATGTGTGTCCTTGGGTGAATTTCTAGGTCCCATGCAAGAGATGGGAGTGAAATTCAAACATCTGGGCGTCGTGGCTCGGCCGGAAACATTGAGAAACTTGGTTTTTTAATTCCTGTAAATCCAAAACACACCCGAAAATCATGAAACTTGGCATGGTGTCATGACATGGCACCAACATGCTGTGGTGTGTTTTCTGTCCGATTTGCGAAGGCGCACACATTAACAATCAACAAAGTCATTTTGGAACAAGTGCTGTCATGTTACAAATCTAAAACACAAGTATTATTGAAACCGTGGCCGTTCTACTTACCAATGACGTGCAGCCACGCATCCCCTTTTTTATTGGCTAGGAGGTGCCGTGAGAGGTAGCTATTTGAGTATGGGAGGCATGCGATCAGACCCCTGCGCGTGCTCATCGGGAGGAGAGCCCTTTGACCGCTACCATCCATGCATCTCCCTCCCAACATCTCCATTAATGGCGCCCGAGCACCTATTCTACGACGTGGCTATATGTCTCACATGACTGAGATTTAAGAGAGAAAAAATGAAAATCTCAAACGAAAGTTTTGCACCGATCTTGAGGTAAGATCTGACAGACCTATATAGCATCAATCGACTGTGACTTATAGCAAGCATGATGAATATAAGGACGATAACAGTGGATAATAATTATCTTACATATTTAGAAACATAATTAAAAAAAGCCACATGCGGCAATGCCCGAAATACACAAGGGAAAAAGAAGAAGGAAGACAATGATCTGGCTCGCTGATCTCTACTTTCTTGATGCGTTGCTGCAGGCCGTGGGAACTAGTCTCCGCGGTGAGTGGCGGCGAGCTCTTTCTTGTCCTCTAGATGCTGCTTGAGAGCATCCACGGATTCCTCCACCAGCCTTCTACGCTCGATGCGCAGCTTGGAATTCTCATAGATAAGTTTCTCGATGATGACGCCGGTCCTCTTCAACAAGGCAATGGTCTGCTCCTGCTGTTCCACACTTCGGACGATCTTCTCCCTCAGCAGGTCGCTCTCGGCACAGAGCTTCGCATTTCTCTCATTTAGTTGCCGGATGACATCGGTAGACTGTTCAAACGAGTATTTCAGGTCATCCTGCAACCTCGCCCACCTGGAGATCTGATCCATCTGCCTAAGGACGAGGGCACGCATGCGCCTGTAAGAGTCCTCGCCTGCACGCGAGACATTTTCCCAGGCCGCCGCGGCGCGGGAGGACATCTCTATTGTATTCACGGTGCGGCGGGACATCTCTTCTGCTTCTGCGGCGCGGCCGGATCAGTCTGCTGCATCCACGGCATGGCGGGACCTCCGTGCCGCTTCGGCGGCGTGGCGAGACCTCTCTGCTGCTACGGCCGTGCGGCGGGACATGTTACCTGCTTTCACGGCGAGGCGGGACATCTCTCGTGGTTCCGCTTCCAGGCTCTCCTCTCCCTGGTGGCAATTTCTCTACCCAGAACTGATGCTGGCCATGGCGGACGCAAGGGAATGATGATGAATAACTTGTTTGTTTTTGACTTTTTGTGGATGAGGAGTTGAGGAGGAATGTGCAGTCATCTTGGAGTAGTAGTATTTATAACCGAGTAGTAATACACTCCTAAGTGGGAAACTGTTTAGGTTTTGATCTATGTGAATAGGTTTGCAATTTGGAATGTGACGGGACGCATGCTCAAAATTTACTGACGGTTATAAGTGCGACACTATTCTCGGAAGGCGTAACGTGGGCACGTACGCCTTCTCGGCCGCGTATGTGGCGTTTGCACCATAGGGTGCACCGCAATAGGCAATGTCAGCACACGTCTTGTTCCAACAACCATGCACGCTCGTTTTTACCATCGCACACGCTTCTTTTAATTAGAATGTTTGTGCCCGTCTAGCGCACACACGTTGATCTATCTAACTGTTTCAGTTTGTTGTGGCTAATCTCAAACAGTTCATCCATGTGAAGTATATGCCATCAATCACAGACACTTTGATCTGGCTGACCCATTTCTGTTCTGTTGCCTAACCACAAACAGTTAGTCCTTCTGAAGCGTATACCCTCAATCACACACACCTTGATCTGGTTGACCGTTTCTTTTGTGTTCCCTAATCACAAACAGTTCATCCGAGTGAACTGTATGCTGTACATCGCACACGCCTTCATCTGGCTGCCCGTTTCTTTTGTTCCTCCTCATCGCAAATAGTTAATTGAGCTAAACCGTATGCCCTGCATCACACACGCAACTAAAATCTAAGCCGTGTTTGATCCATCCTCCATTGCAAATGTTTTGCACCTTTTTCATGGTTTTTTACACCATCGTTTGCGATTATGGCATCACATACAGTTTTGTCGAAGGGTCTCTGATCGTAGTGTCGCGTTAGCAGCATCCTGCAATAGTGTGGGGGCAGCAGCCAACGACTGGTAGCTTTCAGAATAAACATACAGCCGCACAGGAGTCAAAATTAAATCATGACAGGACAAAATAATTCAGAAGGGCACATCACAAAACATAAGGGTCTGATTGATAGAAATTTAGCACAGTTAGTCAAGCACATGTTTCGAACACTAGCCCTCTATCGCCGGCACGCCATTCATCACCTATGCAAAATATTGCTCAGGGGGGCGATGCTCCTTTCCCTTGGGCGGAGGACCAGTGGCCATGTCCATCGGATTAATCTTTGGCCAATGCACCATGGTCTTCGCAAACGCCAGCCTATCTCCCTCGAGGCATGTCGACTGCTTCAATGTGTCAATGCAGAGTGGCGCATCACGCAGTTTCTACACTAAGCCGAAGTAGGTCCGCGGAATCGGCTCGGCCGACCACAGATTGACACATAGATCCTTCAGTGCCAGTTTGGACATCCGATGTAGCTCCATCATCTGCTTCATCTAGTTGTTGAGGAGGGGAGGATGCTCCGAGGCCGGAAACTGCGACCAGAATAGCCGCTGCTCGGAGTCCTCCTCATCAGCAGCATAATGCTCCACGGCAGCCGCCACATTCTTCGAAAGTTCGGTGAAGACACCTGTGGAGCGCTAGACCTACGTCAGCAGGGAGAACCTATTTCCTCCAAACACACTCTACGGTAAGTATTTCTTACCATTTGCAATTTGCGTGACTTGGCGGAGCTGTTCCTGGACACCTCGCGTTTGGTCCTTGCCTCCTGGAGCTCCTTCTCCGCATGGACATCTAGGAGGATCGCTTCTCCTTCTCCTTCTCAAGGACCTCCGTTTTCTTAGCAGCCTCCTGGAGCTCCACTTGCACCTCGGCTACTCGAGCCTCGTGCTGCTCACCAGCAAGCTTGGCCTTCTCAAGATCGACCACCACCTTGTCAGCGGTCATTTTCTTTGCGGCCGCCTCTACTTCGGCTTTCTTCAAGGCTTCTCTCAAGCCCTCTACCTTGGCAGCGGCAGCTGCAAGATCATCACGATAAAAGATTAGCATACAGCCGGATCGTCAATATCCGACATCAAGAAAATACACATCTATTCAAAGGGCTTACCTTGCGCCTCATCAAGCCATTTGTTGACAAGCTCAAGCTCTTTATTAGAATTCTTGAGCTTTCAATCCATGTCCTTTAGTGCCGCAACATTAGCAGCCGCAGCCACAGAAGATGCCTGCACTAGTACAACGAGGTGCTATACAAACGGTTTTGACCCCTTTCCACGACGGCATTTGGAACCGTCGCCTAGTGAGTGATAAGGTAGGGGGTCCTTCCCACATGACCTAGAAACCGTCGGGGATATGCCCTCCTAGCACACACGCTCGGCGAAATGAGATCGTGTGCGACCGGCGAGCGATCAAATACGGCTATACGTACAATAGTGCTAAAAAATACAATTATACATGCAAAATTGTTTCTAATCGTAAGTACATCCCACATAGTCAGTACCCGTTAAACATTTCCGTTCGTATGTACATTCCACACAGTCAATCCAAGGAATACATTTCCATTAGTATGTACATCCCACATAGTTAATCCAAGAAGTACGTTTCCGTTCGTATATACATCCCACACAGTCGCTCCAAGGAAATTTTTTCCGTTCGTAGGTACATCACACACAATTTTCCTCGTTAAATTATTTGTGATAGCACTGCCATTGCACACAATTTTAACAATTTTAGTGTTTGCATTGTTGAATGCATCACACATGGTGCATAGAAGAAACTGTGTGGCAAAGGCTATCCATCACACACACTTTTTATGTGGTAAGCGTTTGCGCAAGGTGGCCTAACGCAAATAGTTTTCAAGAGGATGTCGTGTGTAATTGTTCATTAATCCAATACCATTTATTCCTAGAAACTGTGTGCATTGCTTGAGGTCTTCGTCCATGGTGTTTTCTCAATAACCGTTTGCAATAGAAAAACCAAATTCACCCAGTAGCATGCTAATTGTCCTATTATTAATAATCCATTTATTAATCTAATTGACATATCATATTAAGCACACAATATATTTCATTTTCATATTAATGAAGCAGGATTTCATAATTTAAATACATCAGAGTACAACATCATATAGCTTCAGCACTCAGCTACCCCATTACACAACTGCACCAGCACCAAGATTCACCAGCAACATCTATAACCTTTCAAAATTAGCATCATAGATGATACGTCTCCATCGTATCTATAATTTTTGATTGTTTCATGCCAATATTATACAACTTTCACATACTTTTGGCAACATTTTATATGATTTATTTGGACTAACCAATTGATCCAGTGCCTAGTGCCAGTTCCTGTTTTTTTGCATGTTTTTTGTCTTGCAGAAAATCCATATCAAATGAAGTCCAAATGCAATAAAATTTTACAGAGAATTATTTTGGAATATATGTGATTTTTGGGAGTTGGAATGACCGCAAACAGAGGCCCACACAGCCCACAAGACACCAGGGAGCGCCCCAGGCCCCTGGCGCGTGGTGGTGGGTTGTGCCCTCCTCGAATGTCGGTTGGAGCTCTACATCGGTTGCAAGGAAGCTTATATCCAAAAAAATCGTGTAAAAATCTCAGCACAATCGGACTTACGGATCTCTCAGAATATAAGAAACGGTTTTCGGCCAGATCAGGGGAACACGAAACAGAAGAGAACAGAGAGGGAGATCCAATCTCGGAGGGGCTCCCGCCCCTCCGCTGCCATGGAGGCCATGGACCAGAGGGGGAACTCTCCTCCCATCTAGGGGGGAGGCCAAGGAAGAAGAAGAAGGAGGGGGGCTCTCTCCCCATCTCTCCCAGTGGCGCTGGAGTGCCGCTGGGGCTAGGATCGTGACGGCGATCTATGTCAACAACCTTGCTACCATCAACACCAACTTTCTCCCCCTCTATGCAGCGGTGTAACACCTCTTCTCCCCGTTGTAATATCTACTTAAATAGAGTTCTCAACTCGATATATTATTTCCCAATGATCTATGGTTATCCTATGATGTTTGAGTAGATCCGTTTTGTCCTATGGGTTAATCATGATCTTGGTTGGTATGATTGTATATTTTATTTATGGTGCTGTCCTATGGTGCCCTCCATTTCGCGCAAACGTGAGGGGCCCCCGCTGTAGGGTGTTGCAGTATGTTCATGGTTTGCTTATTGTCAGTGTTGCGGGGGTGACAGCAACCTAAACGCGGATAAGTGGGTTATGGCATATGGGAGTAAATATGACTTGATACGTAATGCTATGGTTGGGTTTCATGACCTTAATGATCTTTAGTAGTTGTGGATGCTTGCTAGGGGTCCAATCATAAGTGCATATGATCCACGTAGAGAAAGTATGTTAGCTCATGCCTCTCCCTCATGTAAAATTGCAAGAATGATTACCGGTACTTGCTATCGATTGCCTAGGGACAAATGACTTTCTTGTTGACAAAAGCTTTATTACCTTGCAATTTATTCATAGTTTTATTCTCGCAAAGTACTCATAATTTTATCCTTGCAAAATAGTTTCATACTTGTTTTCCGGTAAAGCAAACGTCAAGTGTGCGTAGAGTTGTATCGGTGGTCGACGGAACTTGAGGGAATATTTGTTCTACCTTTAGCTCCTCATTGAGTTCGACACTCTTATTGATTGAAGAAGTCTACAAACGACCCCCTATACTTGTGCGTTGTCAAGACATTTTTCTGGCACCGTTGCCGGGGAGAAATAGTGTGGGGTGAATATTCTCGTGTGTGCTTGTTTGCTTTATCACTAAGTAGTTCTTATTTCCTATTCTAAGTTGTTCTCTATCTTTAGTTATGGATATGGAACATGAAACACCAAAAAAATTAGTGGTACTTGCTACTCATGGAGATGGGGAACCTCCTAAAACCCTCGATGCTCGTTATGTGAAAAATATTATGCACTACTTTGATAATCCTGAGAAAACCCCATTCAACATGATAATGGGAGTAACGTTGGATCAATGTGAATACTTTAGGGATTATCGGTTGACATAAAAATGAAAACTTTTATGGGATAAAATTTATATGTTGCATTGGTATGCTCGGTATTTATGCTTGAGATATGATTTTACTTGTTGCTCTAGGATGAATGCTCCACACCTTCCCTTTTCATGAAAATTTAATGATAATGAAACCTTAGATTCTTATGCCAATGGTAGATATGATTATTATGATGTGGAACGAATAGAAGAATTTGTTGCTTTTAAGGGTGCTTATGAAATTGAATCTTTGTTTGAAAAGTAAAAAGATTTTGATGATTCAATAGACCTAAAATTTTTGATATCCTTAAATATTTCTATGATAATTATAAATGCAATTAAAAAATTGATGTATTTATTGAATAAGTCTCCGCTGTCCAAGAAGAGACCAATATTTTGCAGGAGTCTATGGAAGAAGGAATTGATGAAACTGTGAGCTCATTGGATGAAAAAGATGATGAGGAGAGCGAAGAACAAACAGAGCAAGAACAGATTAGCTACCCGTGCCCACCTTCTAATGAGAGTAACCCTCCAACTCATACATTGTTTAATGTCCCTTTGTTCTTACCGAAGGATGAATGCTATGATACTTTCTATGATCCCATTGATTGATTTGAAATATCCCTTTTTGATGAACTTGATGCTTGCTATGCTTGTGGCCAAGATGCCAATATGAATTATGCTTATGGAGATGAACTTGCTATAGTTTCTGATGTTAAGAATGAAATTGTTGCTATTGCACCCACACATGATAGTCCTATTATATTTTTGAATTCTCCAAACTACCCTATATCGGAGAAGTTTTCCTTATTAAGGATTATATTGATGGGTTGCATTATACCATTACACATGATAATTTTGATGAGTATAATATGCATGTGCTTGCTGCTCATACTTGCAATTATTATGAGAGAGGAACTATATCTCCACCTCTCTATGTTTCCAACATGATAAAATTGCAAGAAACTGCTTATGCTATGTATTGGCCTTTACTTGATGTGCATGAATTGTTCTTACATTACATGCCGATGCATAGGAAGAGAATTAGACTTCGTCATTTGTAAGTGCATCTAGTGCCCCTTAGTGATTTTGGTGTACTGAAGACTTATAGGTTAAGGGACTAATGCGTTTGTGAGTGTACACAAGTCTATAAGTCTATGAGGAGTTTGATATTTACAGAGAAAGTCGACCCCTAAAAAACAAATGTTTTCAACTAAAGACTTTGAAAGTGAATAAATTGGTGTGAACGTGAAGACTTGATATTCATGCGAGGAATATGAAGCGTGAAGACTTTTGTTTTCGTAGTTTCATTTTCTCTTTCTTGAGTAATAGGAAACACCATATTGTTAAAGGGGGTTGAGGTAAAACTAAGGAGAAGTTTTCAAGTGATGCTCATCTCAAAATCCTACACCTACAAATCCTTTCGAGTGAATCCATTGGAAATCTCATACAGTCCAGTCAATTTCTTCAATGACAGAGACAAAGATCTTCTGGTCTCTGAGGAATTTTTTCTGACTGAGGAGTTCAGAATTCGCCAGTGCGGATTGCCTACAAGTGAGGAACATGATAGCCCTGAGGAATTTGATACTCAAATATCTAACCATTGCTGTGCTACGCGCTAGCTGTCCCAAAATATCTACCCACATAACGGTCATATCATTGAAGGGCATTTATGTCTTATCATGTCGGGCTACTCCCTAGGCTATAAATAGCCGCCCCCTACAACCACTAGCTGGTTGGCTGCTCCAGAGAAACTGACACTTGTCATTGAGAGCATCCCATCCTTCGAGGACTTTGAGCAAAAATGATTAAGTGAGGAAAACCCAAACACCTACAAACCCAAAGTGATTAAGCATCACTAAAGAGATTGTTCCTGTGTGGAACCAGCACTTGTTACCTTTGAGGTCCATGCATCCTCTAGACGGTTAGGCATCATGGTCTAGAGCATCCAAGAGGAAATTGTGGATCACCGAGGTGACCGAGTCTGTGAAGGTTTGGAAGTCACCTGAAGACATACCACGAGTTATTGGGTGAGTTCTGTGTGACCTTAGCTCAAGGAGAATATGGTGAGGACTGTATGTCCTCAGGTTTAAATACCTAGTCGCTCCAACCAGACGTACGAATGTCACAATAGTTGGAACTGGTCTACCAAATCACTGTCTTCACCAAGCTACTGGTTCTATTTCCTCAACCCTTTCGTTTCCTCATTTCTGTTGATCATTACTATTTGAAGACTTCTACTGAAGAATTTCTCAATTTCCTCAATCCTATTTCTTCGGTTAGTTTGTCTTCAGCCTGCTTATCCTGTGTTTACGCTACTTGTACTCTGTGCTTGTTTTCATTTCATCATTATGACTGTGCTACCACTCTGTTATGCTTGCATCTGAGTACTTATTCTGCTACTAAGTAGTTCATTGCTTAGGAACTTCCTCACCCTGAAATTCCTCAGTGACGAATTTGTAAAAATCTCCTATTCACCCCCCTCTAGTCGATATAACGCACTTTCAATTGGTATCAGAGCAAGGTACTCCCTTGTTCTATGTGATTTTGGTTTAACCGCCTAGAGTTTTAGTTATGTCGACTGCAGGCATGATCAAGGTCTCTACTGGGTGTCCTACCTTCGATGGGACGGACTACCCCTACTGGAAGAATAAGATGGGAATGCATCTTGAGGCAATTGACAAGGATCTCCGGTATGTTGTGGAAAATGGCATTCCCTCCGTCACTCCTACCATTAACGCCGATGATGTGAAGAGATTCAAGCAGTTTGACTCTCAAGCAAAGAACATTATATGTGGCCATCTGAGCAAAGGGCAGTATGGCAGAGTGAGTGCTTTGGAGACAACTAAGCTTATCTGGGATATGCTGTCCAAGGTCAACGAAGGATTCTCAACACAATGTGACTCTCGAGTTGATGTTCTTCGCAATCTCTTCAACCGCTTCAAAAGATCAACAATGAAAATGTTCAGCAAACCTTCGATCGCCTCACTGACATCTCAAATGAGCTTCAAGCACTTGGTGCACTGACATCATCGACCATGAGGTGGTGAAGAAATTGCTGAGATCGCTTGATTCCTCATTTGACACTCTGGCACTGATGATACAAGAATGTGGAGACTGCAAGTCACTTGATCCCGCTGATATCCTCAAGAGGCTAAACACTCATGAGTTCCAGCTTGCTAAGAAGAGAGATCTCTATGGACCGAGCTATGGCAGATCACGCGCACTGAAGGCCAAGGCAGTCTCTGAATCTGAAGGAGAGGATTCCGATAGCAGTCTTGGTGATCCTGAAGAACTGAGTCAGGAGCTAGCAATGCTCATGAGGAAATTCCAGAAGTTCTCAAGGTTGGTAAATCCTCAAGAGGTGGTGACATGAGATCATATTCCTCATCCCGTGACTACAAGAAAAGAACTTGCCACAAATTGAAGAAACCTGGTCACTACATTACCGATTGTCGTCAATGGGAGAAGGAAACAAAGAAGAAGAAATACAAGGATTATAGTTACGATGACTCGAAGAAGAAGATATCTTCAAAGTCCTCATCGTCAAAATCTTCAAATTCTTCATCTCACAAGAAGAACATCTCCAAAAAGGCTCGGGAATTCATTGGCAAGGAAATGGACTCTGAAGCTAAATCCGTGGAAAATGAGGAAGAGGAGGCATCTAAGGAGTGAGACTCTGGTGTGGCGAGCCTAGCCCTCGCTAGTTGCTACCGCTTTCGTCAGCAAGTCCATCTTCAACTATGAGGAAAATGACTTCCCCAACACTGCTGACGACTGCGATGATGACTA
Organism: Triticum urartu; assembly: GCF_003073215.2. Taxonomy (NCBI): domain Eukaryota; kingdom Viridiplantae; phylum Streptophyta; class Magnoliopsida; order Poales; family Poaceae; genus Triticum; species Triticum urartu. The sequence continues at coordinate 349,070,034 of NC_053027.1, read as the reverse complement.
CGCTCCCACCTATAGCTTCATGGCAAAAGGTGCCAAGGTACTCAAATACCCATCCTCTGAATCAAGTGAGGATGAATATGATGAAAACCTCAAGCCTAGCTATTCTAAACTTGCTAAGATTGCTGTGAAACAACAAAAGGCATTTGAAAAGGTTCAAAATATGCTAGACATAAGCGATGACCTGTTGGGTGAAGAAATGGATCGAACTCAAACTCTGACTGATAATATTTAGAGACTTCAGTCTAAGTTTGACAACCTTCAGAGTCATCATAACAGTCTCTTATCTGATCATGAGAAACTTTCTTATGAATTTCTTCAAAGAAAGCAAGATCTTGAGCAGCTATGGGTGAGTTATGAAGATCTTGAAAAGGAACATGATTCATGGCTTGCTCAACAGATCAGTTCCGCTCAGGTTGAATTCATTCCACCATGTTTGAAATGCATTGAACGTGAATCTGCTAATTCTTCATCTGAAGGATCAAATGCTTCTATGACTGCAAATTATTCAAGTGCCTCTGCTATCACAAATTCCTCATCCTAGGATGCTACTAGTATCACTGACAATGCAAGGCCGAAGGAATTGTATGTGATAGGCATGTACAAACGCCTCAAAGGGCATCAGGATCTTTGTGATGAGCTTAAAAAGCAGATCCTCATCAGGAACCCTAGGAAAGAGGGTATTTCCTTTGAGAGGAAACTCAATGCTGATGGGACCTACTAGAAACCTAAGCAGTATCCCTAAACATCATGGGTTGTTGAAAAAGGACCTCCCGTAGATCCATCCACATATGAATCTTCATATTCTTCTAATGAGTCATTTGACTCCAACTATAAACTGTTCAATAATCAGAATGGTGAAGTATTTGCTAGATATGTTGGAACCAACTACAGGAACGCCCCCCCTATGAAAAAAATCTGGGTTCCCAAAAGGTGCCTTGGAAGTCTTCAGGTGAATGTCATCATGACACCACATGTGAAGAATAGGAACCCCAGATCAAATTATTCATATGGACCAAAGTATTCATATGGATCCAAGTCCTCATATGGATCCAATTCCTCATATGTATCAAAATCCTCATATGAACATCATCGTGCTAACACTTCTGTTTCGCAGGGATGATCTAAGGGCTCTGAATATGTGCATTATTCTTCAAATCATTATGTTCATAAGTCCTCGAAGAATTTCTCTGCTTATTCATATGCTTACTCTAACCCCTCTTATGTGAAGCGAAGTGGACTGGCTTCTATGCCACCTTTCTCTTATGGAGCTCCCGGAATGATGAACTCTTTGCCACCCCTTCAGATGTGGGTGGTGCAGAAAAAGAACTAATCTCTTATGCAAGGTCAGGTCTCCAGATGAACTTAAACGTGTGAAGAATTTGCCAGAGACCTGAATATGCTTGAAAGGACGCAAGCTAATCATGAAAAATGAATTTTCATTTCTCACGTCCTCCTATTGCTATATATACTGTATTGGTTGATGAAATTGGTCTGATGTATTTGATGTCATATTCTTCACTGATGAAGTATATGAGTTCGTAAGATGCACTAATTCATCTGCAGGATGATCAACCCAAAGCCACTGAGTGGATCCTTGACAGTGGATGTACAAATCACATGACCGGTGACAAGAATCTATTGATGGACACTGATTTATCTCCATCACATCTGAAGCATATCACCTATGCTGACAAAGGCAAAAGCAAGGTATTGGGTCTAGATAGGGTTGCGATCTCAAAGGATCGACACATGGACAAAGTCATGCTTGTCGAGTCCTTAGGATTCAACCTCATGTCTGTCTCAATGCTTTGTGATATTGATATGGTTGTTGTCTTTGGCAAGTATCATTGTGTTGTGATCATGGAACCTGACAATTCCAAAGTCTTCGAAGGCTTTAGGAGAGGAGACTTGTATATTGTTGATTTCTCTACAAGACCACAACCTGCCACATGTCTATTGGCAAAAGCTTCAGAGGGCTGGTTATGGAATTGACGACTAGGTCATGCTGGCATTAGGAACTTGCACACACTCGCGAAGAAGAAGCATGTCATTGGAATCAAGGGTGTCAAATTCCTCAAGGATCACCTGTGTGGTGTTTGTGAAGCTGGAAAGACGACCAAGGCCAAGCATCCCTCAAAGACTATCATGACTACCGCTCGTCCATTTGAATTGCTTCACATGGATCTCTTTGGCCCTACTCATTATGCCACATTCACTAATGCTGCATCTTTATACGGCTTTGTTATTGTTGATGACTATTCTTGTTACACATGGGTGCATATCATCACTTACAAAACTAAAGTGCAGTAACTCTTCAAATGATTTTCCTTGAGGGCTTCAACAAACTTCGGAGTGAAGATCAAGCACATTAGAAGTGACAATGGGACCGAGTTCAAGAATACCAGTCTTGATGACTATCTTGATGAACTTGGTATTACTCACGAATTATCTGCTCCCTATACTCCTCAGCAGAATGGCCTCATGGAGCGCAAGAACATGACTCTTGTTGAGATGGCTCGCACTATGCTTGATGAATACAAGATGCCTCCTCGCTTCTGGCCTGAGGCAATTGATACTATGTGCCACATCGTCAATAGGTTATATCTTCGCAAATTCTTCAAAAAGACCTCATATGAACTCCTCACTAACAATAAACCCAATGTGAGTTATTTCAAAGTCTTTGGTGCTAAATGTTGGATTAGAGATCCTCATCACAATTCTAAATTTGCACCGAAAGCACATGAAGGTTTTATGCTTGGTTACGGAAAGGACTCACACACCTACAGAGTCTTCAACACCGTTCACCACAAGGTTGTTGAAACTGTAGATGTGCGGTTCGATGAAACTAACGGCTCACAAAGAGAGAACCTACATCCTATGCTAGATGAAATGTCACCTAAGGAATCCATTAAGTTCAAGGCTACTGAGGACGTCATTCCTACCGAAGAATCTGCTAAAGAAATCATTCCAGAACGTGAAGAACATCATGATGATGCACTTGAGGAAAATGGCTTTGAAGAAAATGTTGTGCCCACTCAACATCATCAACCCGCTCATCCTCACATCGCAAATGAAGTGCAGATTGAGAGAATCATCAATGACATCAAAGCACCAGGTCCTCTCACATGCTCGAAGGCTTCACATTTGTCTAACTTTTGTGGGCACTTTGATTTTTTCTCTATCACAGAGCCCACCAAAGTAGATGAGGCATTTCTGGAGCCCGAGTGGATTCAAGCGATGCAAGAAAAATTACATCAATTCGAGCTCAGGAATGTCTAGGAACTTGTCAAGCGACCAGACCCATGCAAGCATAATATCATCGGCACAAAATGGATCTACCGCAACAAGCAAGATGAAAATGGCCTTGTGGTGAGGAATAAGGCACGACTTGTAGCTCAAGGCTACACACAAGTTGAAGGAATTGATTTCGATGAAACTTTTGTACCTATTTCTAGTCTTGAGGCTATTCGCATATTGCTTGCTTATGCTAACCATCATAATATCATCTTATATCAAATGGATGTGAAAAGTGCATTCCTCAATGGTAAGCTTGAGGAAGAAGTATATGTTACTCAACCCCTAGGTTTTGAAGATCCAAAGCATCCTAACCAAGTCTTCAGACTCAATAAGGCCCACTATGGCCTCAAGCAGCCCCCCGGGCACGGTATGATACTTTGAAGGAATTACTTATGAAGAAAGGCTTCAAACCTAGTTCACTTGACCCAACTCTTTTCACCAAAACCTATGATGATGAATTATTCGTGTGCCAAATATATGTTGATAATATTATCTTAGGCTGCACTAACCAACGTTACAGTGACGAATTTGCCTATATGATGAGTGAAGAATATCAAATGTCTATGATGGGAGAATTGAAATTCTTCTTAGGTCTTCAAATTTGTCAACATCGCAATGACATCTTCATATCTCAAGAGAAATACCTCAAGGATGTGTTGAGGAAATTCGACATGCAAGATTACAAAGGCGTCAAAATCCCTATGCCCACAAATGGCCATCTATGCACTGATAAAAATGGTATTGACTTCGATCAAAAGGTATACCGCTCCATGATTGGCTCTTTATTGTATCTAGGCCAAATATTATGCTTAGTGTTTGCATGTGTGCCCATTTTCAAGCTACACCGATGGAATCACACCATAAGGTTGTGAAGCATATTCTTCGATATCTAGCTCACACTCCAACACTTGGACTATGGTATCCCAAGGGCTCGACTTTTGATCTCATTGGATATTCTGACTCTGACTATGCTGGTGGTCGTGTGGACCACAAGTTAACATCAGGCACATGCCATTTCCTTGGACGATCCTTGGTATGTTGGTCCTCGAAGAAACAGAACTACGTATCACTCTCTACTGCTGAAGCTGAGTACATTGCTGTTGGTTTGTGCTGTGCTCAATTGCTATGGATGAAGCAAGCCCTCAAGGACTACGGCATCAATGTGAAAAATGTGCCACTCTTCTGTGACAATGATAGTGCCATCAAGATTGCTCATAACCCAGTTCAGCACTCGAAGACAAAGCACATCCAGATTCATCATCATTTTCTTCGAGATCATGTGTTAAAGGGTGACATCTCTATCGAGAACGTGAAGACAGAAGAACAGCTAGCCGATATCTTCACAAATCCCTTGGATGAGAAGAGATTTAGCAAGTTGTGGTGTGAGCTAAATATCTTAGAATCTTCGAATGTCCTTTGAAAAGGACACACATCCAAACACTTATGCAAAATTGATGACTTAGATGTGCAACACACGAAGTAACGTTTCTCTTCAATCAATGAATACTAACCCTCTAAGTGTGAAGAAATTAACGAAGAATTTGATTCCTAGAGCCCTACGACAATTGTACGCAGCGTCTGAAATCATCATTCTTGTACGGTGGGTCACTCCACCAACAAAAGTTGAAAATCCTTAATTTGAGTTTTCTTCAGTTTTGAATTTCCTCAATTGTTCAAATTCTTCAACTTTGCAAGTCTTCACACTTTTCGACCTTGTTCTTCATTGACTATATATATATACATATATATGATTTTTCTATCCTTACAACATTCACTTATTGCTAATTCTTCAAGTTGACTTTTCTGCTAAGTGAATGTGATCGGACCCGTCCCCTCTATGCTAAACTCAACCCAGTCTATTCACAAATGCTTCATGTGCATTCTATTTGAAACCTGTTCAAAATCTTCACTGTGTCCTTGTCAGCTGAAGAATTTGCGAATGAAACTTTAAAATATTCTTATATGATTTTTCAGCTTTTACCGCTCAAACCATTCCGCATCCCATGATAAGATTATTCTATTCACACATGATCTCACACGATCTACACTTCACAGTACGTGGGTGACACATGTCGCTAGGATGAGAAGGGTCAGGGGCACGCGTTCATCCATTTTCCTCACACGAGCGGTTTTTCACCTCAGCTATAAATACCCTTCACCCTCCACTGACCTCATTTACCCCGCTCGACCTCACTTCCCTCGCTCGAGCTCTCTGACCTAGCGCCGCCGCTACTCTCCATCGTTGTCGGTGAGGAAGAGCTTCACTGCCTCGACCTCATCGACGTCGTACTCGCACCGGCCGCAGAAATCTTCACTTTGCTGCCGCCGTAGCTGTCTTCCGCTGCCAAGTTAGGGCATGGAAGATCTGAACAGACGAACTTCCCAACGTCTACTCCCAGTTCATCGTGTTCTTCGTCAAGTGTAAATAAAATCTATTTTTACTACCCTTGTTGATTCTGATTATTTCCACAAAATCTTCAAAAGGTGTTTATTCTTCAACTTCGACACTCGTAAACACCTCACATGCATCTATTCTTGATCTATTACCCTAAGCAACATTTTTCTTCAAGATTCCTCAATTGTGTGGATTTTCAATCTATACAACCCTAGAACTAATGTCGCTTGAAGCTACGTCGTTATTTCCCCAAAGAGGAAGGAATGATGCAGCATAGCGGCGGTAGGTATTTCCCTCAGATGTGAATCCAAGGTTATCCAACCAGTAAGAGAACCAAGCAACACAACGTAAACAACACTTGCACACAAATAACAACTTCTCACAACCCGACGTGTTACGTGAGGTAAATTTGTAGTAGATTGATAGATCGAACGCCAAATAAAATAAATAAGAATAAATTGCAGCAAGGTATTTTTGGGTTTTTGGTTTAATAGATCTGTAAATAAAAGCAAAGGAAAATAGATCGCAAAGGCAAATAATATGATAAAGAGACCCTGGGGCCGTAGGTTTCACTAGTGGCTTCTCTCGAGAAAAATAGCAAACGGTGGGGGAACAAATTACTGTTGGGCAATTGATAGAACTTCAAATAATCATGACGATATCTAGGCAATGATCATTACATAGGCATCACGTCCAAGATTAGTAGACCGACTCCTGCCTGCATCTACTACTATTACTCCACACATCGACGGCTATCCAGCATGCATCTAGTGTATTAAGTTCATGGAGAAACGGAGTAATGCAATAAGAATGATGACATGATGTAGACAAGATCTATCTATGTAGAGATAGACCCCATCGTTTTATCCTTAGTAGCAATGATACATACATGTCGGTTCCCCTTCTGTCACTGGGATCAACAACCGTAAGATCGAACCCACTACAAAGCACCTCTTCCCATTGCAAGATAAATAGATCAAGTTGGCCAAACAAAACCCAAATATCGGAGAAGAAATACGAGGCTATAAGAAATCATGCATAAAAGAGACCAGAGAAACTCAAATATTGTCATGGATATAAAAAGATAGATTTGATCATAAACTCAAAGTTCATCGGATCCCAACAAACACACCGCAAAAGAGTTGCATCATATGGTTCTCCAAGAGACCATTGTATTGAGAATCAAGAGAGAGAGAGAGAGAGGAAGCCATCTAGCTACTAACTACGGACCCAAAGGTCTACAAAGAACTACTCACGCATCATCGGAGAGGCACCAATGAGGGTGGTGAACCCCATCCGAGATGGTGTCCAGATTGGATATGGTGGTTCTGGACTCTGCGGTGGCTGGATCAATATTTCGTCGACTCTCCTAGGGTTTTGGGAATATTGGGGTATTTATAGAGCAAAGAGGCGGTCCGGGGGGCACCCGAGGTGGGTATAACCCACCAGGGCGCGCCTGGGCCTCCTGGCGTGCCCTGGTGGGTTGTGCTCTCCTCAGAGCACCCCCAGGCGCAGCCAGGGCCCATTATGTTCCTTCTGGTCCGAAAAAAATATCCGTAAAGTTTTGTTGCGTTCGGACTCCGTTTGGTATTGATTTTCTATGATTTAAAAAACATGGAAAAACAACAACTGGCACTTGGCACTATGTCAATAGGTTGGTACCAAAAAATGATATAAAATGACTATAAAATGATTATAAAACATCCAAGATTGATAATATAACAGCATGGAACAATCAAAAATTATAGATACGTTGGAGACGTATTAGGAACCTAAGTCAAAGATCGCTTAGTGAAATTCGTCAAGACATTCCTGGTCAAATTCCTCCAACTTGTTTCTTTTGAAAAACTTCTGAGAACGCATGTGACCTCTGCAAATTCTTCGCACCTATACTCTGTTCATAGGTACACATGTCCGCTGCTGAATTACTAGGTTCTCATCAACTTAACTCATTTGCAGCGTTCCTCGAAGACAAATTGCATACCTCATCAAAGAATTCTATTGTTCAAAATCCTCAGCTGAAGAAAATGGCTGATGGCAAGAGACCTCAGAAGGGAGGCAAGAGCCAAAAGTGAATACTACTTTCGAGATCCCTGATGACATCTATGAGGAATATTGCACTCCTGATGAAGCCAAACATGGCAAGGAGAACAAGAATCAGCGCAAGGTGCGCATACAGAGGATAAAGATGAGATGGACATGGGAATGGAGGGAGTAGAGATATGTAACTCGAAAGTACATGAAGAAATTCGCTTTACACCCTCCTTGCCCAAGACCTCCATTGGCACCAGGCCAAGTAGCTGATCCCACTAGCCTCAAGCGCGGTGAGGATTTTCCAGATGAATGGGCCAAGCGGCAAGCCAAGTTGGCCAAAATGGCCAAAGAAGCAGTGAAGAAATTCAATGAAGACTCTGCTGCTACCACTGCTGAGGCCTCTGCCAGCAAGCCCAAGAAGGCTATGCCCAAGAAGCCTGCACACAAGCCCAGTTCCTCAGCTGCAATGCCCTCACGGCCAAGCTCATCAAAGCCCTCACGGCATATTCCTCAAGCAGCTCAAGTCCCCACTGTTGTAAAACCTTCAGCTGCTGCTGCAAAGTCCTCAGCACCTACGCATCTCGCCTCTTACCAAAGGACCACTGGTATCTCTATTGCCTTAGGAGCATCTGCCAGTTCTTCAGCACCTCCTCAGTCCTCAACAAGTCCAACTTTGCTGAAGAAAAATGCCACTGCTGGACGAGGCACAAGGACAAGTCCTCACAAGAAGCAGGTTGCCTTCCAAGTACCGTCTAGTGAAGACGAAACTGATGATGAAGAACTAGATGAAATCATCGGAGACAGACATCAAAGGGCCGCTAGAGCCAAAGGCAGTAATGTGCCACTGATGCTGGATCCAAAGTTGATCCTAGATTTCATTGATCTATGGCACAAGGACCCCAATACTCCTTTGCCTGAGTTGAACCTCACTCCTGGCCAAAGTCATGTGTTGACGGCCTTCATTGATGAGGAAAATGGAAATTTGAATAGGGGAGGAGAGTGAAGAAAGCTTAGTACAAGAAAGAGTGCTTTCTGAAGAACAATGTTCTGACACTATCACCTGATGAACTTGTATCTCTAAAAACAAAGATCAAGGGTCTAAGTGATGAATTTGACCGATAGTATGCTGATTAGCTGGGAGCCAAAGTCAAACTCGTCAAGCTGACCAAGACATTCACTCCAGATGTTGCAGCCCCAACGCAACATGAAATTCCTCAGGATGAAGCATCTGCTCAGCCTACTGAAGACCATGCTAGCACAACTGATGAAAATCAGGCTGCTGATGAAAATGAGAGCACCAGGGCTGATTAAGAAATTCCAGCCACTGAATGAATTGCCAGGGAAACCTCCATTGTTGTGCCTAATGAACAATCCAGGCCAGTTGAAGCATCTGCTACTGCGTCTGAGGAAACTGAACCTCCCAGGCCAACTACATCAGTTGCGCCCGAAGAAACTGCACCAATTTCCTCTGCTCCTCCTGCACAGACGACAAGTTCTAACCTTCCTTCTGCATCAGAAGCGAAGAAGACCAAGTCCGCAGAGAGGGCAGTTGTGAAGAAAAGGAAAGCATCTGCATCCTCAGAGTCTTCAGCTCCGAAGAAAGTGAAGACTTTGACGAGCTCATTTGCACACCCAATAGGTGATGTTCCTATATCAAGCATTCCATCAAAGGAGATTGTTCCCTTTGGTGAGGAATATGTGATTCCTAGTGAATCTAATGAAGAAGATCCTTTTGCTGCTATTTCAGAGCAGTTCTATGCCACATTGCACATCACTGGCAACGTTGAATATGTGAATTCATGGGTATTGGACTGTATGACAGAAAATACTCACTACAAAGCACCGTCCTATGAATTGCTTCACGCTGTTTCTATGATGAACCTGAACCTACAAACCATCTGATGCAAGTTTTGATGAAGCCTTTGAAGCCAGGCCAAGCTCCACATACCACATTTCTCGTGAGGGAATTGCTTCATGTGCCAAGGACTATATACAGGATATTGACCAAAACCTTCAGTCCGATCAAGGGCTACAACTCTGATGTTGAAGAAGTTGTTGGCATAATGAAGAATCTACTTTTCGACATCATACATGGTATTCCTATCAACTACCACAATTTCTTCATGCGGACTTTGGCCAATGTAGCTCTGTCACCATTTGAATTGAAGCCTTACGCTCCATGGATCATGATATTCATCAGATCAAGGTCTTCAATCAACTATAAGGCTGATTGTCAAAATCATCTCAGCTACTTGCCGCCAATTGAAGTCCTCAAAAGGACCATTTCCTCAGCTAATGATAAGGGCAAGGCCGCTGTTATAGATGAAGGCATTCGTCCATTGGATAGACAATTTCACAAAGCTGCTTCTTACTCGACCAATGATGACCCTGCCACACATGACACTGCCGCAAATGCTTCAAAGAACTTTCCTCAAGCCACTGCTCCAAGGGTGATGACTAACCGTGAGCTTCTCCTCAGTCTTCATCAGAAGGTGGATCGCAATCACAAGTGGGTCAAGCGCCAGTTTGGTTCAATTCTTCAGAACATGAAAATCATGCAAAACACTATGAAGAAGAACCATTACTACTTGCATGAAGTCTTTAACCACACTTGGGTTGTATTGTCTCACCTCTACGGTGATGAAGATCTTAAGCAGATGGGTTTCCAACAAGACTTTGACTGGTCTCAGCCGCCTTCGAAGAAATTCAAGAAGGTCAAAGTTCCTCATTTGGTGGCCTGCTCAGATTCTTCATTGGGCAAGACGGATGAAGCTGAATATCTAAATGACGCCGCAGCAGGCCCTACTCCAACGGATGACCCTAATAATGTTGGCGCTCCTCCATCGACTTCATGATGATATTCTTCAGGGGCTTTAGTCCTCATCTTTCATCCCTTTTGGTCATTCGATGACAAAGGGGGATTTGAGTTAGTCTTCAAGCGGGTCTCTATATATGGGGGTTTTTAAGTTGCAACTATCGTTCTTCTGAAGTTTTTGTTGGATCGAGTTGTAAACTTAAATTCCTATGGTGGTCTGATACTTTTGCTCTGTTTATATGCATGCTATTTCCTCAAATATGTTAATGCATGCATGTTGATCTACATCAGTCACCATATTTCATCATGCATTTCAAATTCTTCATATCATATGTTAAATGCGTGTATGAATTACAAGATATAGGGGGAGATCTCCATGATTCTACTCTACAATGTGCATTTTCTATTCAAAGCAAATTCCTCACATGTGCACACCTCCAGGGGGTGTTCTTCTATATCTTGCAATCAAATTCATCAATATCAGTATTTACACTTCATCTCTTTATCCCCGTTGAGAACTTAACCTATATTGTCATCAATCACCAAAAAGGGGGAGATTGTAAGTGCATCTAGTGACCCTTAGTGATTTTGGTGTATTGAAGACTTATAGGTTAAGGGACTAATGTGTTTGTGAGTGTACACAGGTCTATAAGTCTATGAGGAGTTTGATATTTACAGAGAAAGTCAACTCGTAAAAATGAATGTCTTCAACTTAAAACTTTGGCTTTCTGAAGACTTTGAAAGTGAAGAAACTGGTGTGGACATGAAGACTTGATATTCATGCGAGGAATATGAAGCATGAAGACTTTTGTTTTCGTAGTTTCATTTTCTCTTTCTTGAGTCATAGGAAACACTGTACTATTAAAGGGGGTCGAGGTAAAACTAAGGAAAAGTTTCCAAGTGATGCTCATCTCAAAATCCTACACCTACCAATCCTTTCGAGTGAAGCCATTGGAAATCTCATATAGTTTAGTCAATTTCTTCAATGACAGAGAAGAAGATCTTTTGGTCTCTGAGGAATTTGTTCTGACTGAGGAGTTAGGGATTCGCCAGTGTGGATTGCCTACAAGTGAGGAACATGATAGCCCTGAGGAATTTGATACTCAAATATCTGACCGTTGTTGTGCTACGCGCCAGCTGTCCCAAAATATCTACCCACCGAACGGTCATATCATTGAAGGGCATTTATGTCTTATCATGTCGGGCTGCTGCCTAGGCTATAAATAGCCGCCCCTACAACCACTAGCTAGTTGGCTGCTCCGAGAGAAACTGACACTTGTCATTGAGAGCATCCCATCCTTCGAGGACTTTGAGCAAAAATCATCAAGTGAGGAAAACCCAAACCCAAACACCTACAAACCCAAAGTGATTGAGCATCACTAAAGAGATTGTTCCTGTGTGGAACCGGCGATTGTTACCTTTGAGGTCCGTGCATCCTCCAGACAGTTATGCGTCATGGTCTAGAGCATCCAAGAGGAAATTGTGGATCGCCGAGTGACCGATTCTGTGAAGGTTTGGAAGTCACTCGAAGACATACCACGAGTGACTGGGCGAGGTCTCTGTGACCTTATCTCAAGGAGAATACGGTGAGGACTCTGTGTCCTTAGGTTTAAATACCTAGCCGCTCCAACCAGACGTACGACTGTCACAGTAGTTGGAATTGGTCTACCAAATCACTGTCTACACCAAGCTACTGGTTCTATTTCCTCAACCCTTTCATTTCCCCATTTCTGTGTTGAAGTACTTGATTGTTACTATTTGAAGACTTCTACTAAAGAATTTCTCAATTTCCTCAATCCTATTTCTTTGGTCAGTTTGTCTTCAGCCTGCTTATCATGTGTTTACGCTACTTGTACTCTGTACTTGTTTTCATTTCATCATGATGATTGTGCTACCACTCTGTTATGCTTGCATTGGAGTACTTATTCCACTGCTACGTAGTTTGTTGCTTAGGAATTTCCTCACCTTGAAATTCCTCAGTGATGAATTTGTAAAAATCACCTATTCACCCCCGTCTAGTCGATATAATGCACTTTCATCATTACATGATATATGTTGCTTTGTGCTCACTACTAAATGTCAAATCATTGTTAATTAAAATTGGCTTTGATATACCTTGGGATCCGGGTGGATCCATTACATGAGCACTTTATTGCCTAGCTTAATGGCTTTAAAGAAAGCGCTGCCAGGGAGACAACCTGGAAGTTTTAGAGAGTCATTTATTTCTGTTGAGTGCTTTTATAAAATTTAAAAACAAAAAAATATAGAGGGGAACTTAAAACTTCACAAAAAGAAAAGTGAAAGTGAGATAGACGAGCACTGTGGAAGCGGGAGCATGCCTTGAACTTTGTTCATGCCCTTGTAAACTTTGTGAATCTTGAATTGCAGAAACTTTTCAACAAAAATAATTATCCCCTTGTACAATTCCATTGTATTATAAAAATAATGTGCCAAGATTTGCCTTTAGGATGTTTAGATTTCTTGTTGGTATGTGCGGTGCAGAAACAGAAACTTTGGCTGTAGTGCGCGATTTTACATTTTTTTACTGGAACGTCAAAAGCTTCTGAAACTTGTTGCAAAGTCTTGATATACAATTTTTTATTTTTCCTAATGTTTTTAGAATTTTTGGAGTACCAGATGTATGGTGAATGTTCAGATTACTATAGACTGTCCTGTTTAAGACAGATTCTATTTTTGATGCATTGTTTTGCTTGTTTTGATGAAACTATCGATTCTATCAGTGGAATAAGCCATGAAAAAGTCATATTACAGTAGCTAAAATGCAAAATAAAATATGAATTGGTTTTCAACAGTACTTAGAGTAGTGATTTTCTTTATTATACTAATGGATCTTACCAAGCTTTCTGTTGAGTTTTGTATGATTGAAGTGATCAAAGATCGAGGAGGTCTCGATATGAGGAGAAGGAGGAGAGGCAAGATCTCAAGCTTGGGGATTCCCAAGGAACCCCAAATAAATATTCAAGGAGACTCAAGAATCTAAGCTTTGGGATGCCCCAGAAGGCATCCCGTTTTTCTTCAACAAGTATCGGTATGTTTTCGTCTTTTTTCGTTCATGTGATATGTGTAAATCTTGGAGCATCTTTTGCGCTTAGTTTTTATTTCTCTTTTATGCACCATGCTGGTATGAGATAGTCCATGGTTGATTTACAGAATGCTCATTGCACTTCACTTATATCTTTTGAGTGTGGCTTTATAGAATGCTTCATGTGCTTCACTTATATCATTTGAAGTTTGGATTGCCTGTTTCTCTTCACATAGAAAATTGTTGTTTGTAGAATGCTCTCTTGCTTCACTTATATTTATTAGAGCATGAACTTTTGTAGAAAGAATTAAACTCTCATGTTTCACTTAGATCTATCTAGAGAGTCAACAGGAATTGGTCAATTGCATGGTTAGTCATAAAATCCTACATAAAACTTACTGAATATGATATGTTTGATTCCTTGCAATTGTTTTGCGATATAGAGATGGAATATGTGGGAGATACTAGTAAAAGGTTGTGTTTAGTAAGAATATTGGTGTTAAGGTTTGTGATTCCTGAAGCATGCACGCATAGTATCTCGTTATGCTATGATATTGGAGCATGATTTATTATTGATTGTCTTCCTTACGTGTGACGGTCGTGGACGAGAGATGGTCTTTTCCTACCAATCTATCCACCTAGGGGCATGCGTAGTAGTACTTTGCTTCGAGGGCTAATAAACTTTTGCAATAAGTATATGAGTTCCTTATGACTAATGTGAGTCCATGGATTATGCGCACTCTTACCTTTCCGCAATTTGCTAGCCTCTATGGTACCGTGCATTGCCCTTTCTCACATCGAGATGCGGTGCAAACTTCGCAGGTGCATCCAAACCCTGTGATATGATACGCTCTATCACACATAAGCCTTATTATATCTTCCTCAAAACAGCCACCATACCTAGCTAATATGGCTTTTCCATGGCCATTCCGAGATATATTGCTATGCAACTTCCACCGCTTCTGTTTGATGACTTGAGCATTCATTGTCATATTGCTTTGCATGATCATATAGCTGACATAGTAGTTTTGGCTCCGCCACCGTTCATCATTTTTCATACATGTTACGCTAGATCATTGCACATCTTGGTACATGCCAGAGGCATTCATATAGAGTCATACTTTGTCATAGGTATTGAGTTGTAATTTTTATTTCTTTTTGAGTTATAAGTAAATAGAAGTGTGATGATCATCATTATTCATTTTTAGAGCAGTGCCCAGTGAGGAAAGGATAATGGAGACTATGATTCCCCCACAAGTTGGGATGAGACTCCTGACAATGAGAGAAGAAGAAAAAAGAAGAAAAAAAATAAAAATAAAAAGAAAAAAAGAAAGAAAGAAAAAAAGAAAAAAAACAAAGAGAGAAGGGGCATTGTTAGTATCCTTTACCACACTTGTGCTTCAAAGTAGCACCATGTTTTTCATATGTGGAGTCTCCTATGTTGTCACTTTCATATACTAGTGGGAATATTTCATTATAGGATTAGATGCACACCTACTTAGTTTTCATATTGAGCTTTCATACACTTATAGCTCTTAGTGCATTTGTTGCATGGAAATCCCTACTCCTCGCATTGATATCAATTGATGGGCATCTCCATAGCCCGTTGGTTAGCCACAACGATGTGAGACTCTCTTAATTTTTGTCTTCTCTATATTTACCCCTATCATCATACTCTATGCCACCCATAGTGCTATATCCATGGCTTGCGCTCATGTATTGCATGAGGGTTGAAAAAGCTGAAGCACATTAAAAAATATGAACCAATTGCTCGGCTTGTCATCGGGGTTGTGCATGATAAATACTTTGTGTGAAGAAGACAGAGCATGACAAGACTATATGATTTTGTAGGGAATGCTCTCTTTAGCGTTGATATTTTGAAAGACATGATTGTTTGTTGGGATGCCTGAATAATGATGTCTTTATGTCAAATTATAGACTATTGCTTTGAATCACTTATGTCTTAATATTCATGCCATGATTAGATATATGATCACGTTTATGCTAGGTAGCATTCCACATCAAAAAAATATCTTTTTATCATTTACCTACTCAAGGAAGAATAGGAATTATGCTTGGGGATGCTGATACGTCTCTATCGTATCTATAATATTTGATTGTTTCATGCCAATATCATACAACTTTCACATACTTTTGGCAATATTTTATACGGTTTATTTGGACTAACCTATTGATCCAGTGCCTAGTGCCAGTTCCTGTTTTTTTGCATTTTTTGTCTCACAAAAAATCCATATCCAATGAAGTCCAAATGCAACAAAATTTTACGGAGAATTATTTTGGAATATATGTGATTTTTGGGAGCTGGAATCACCGCAAACAGAGGCCCACACAGCCCACAAGACACTAGGGTGCACCCCAGGCCCCTGGCGCGTGGTGGTGGGTTGTGCCCTCCTCAAACGTCAGTTGGAGCTCTACTTCGGGCGCAAGGAAGCTTATATCCGAAAAAATTGTGTTAAAATCTCAGCGCACTCGAAGTTATGGATCTCCTGGAATATAATAAACAGTTTTCAGCCAGATCTGGGGAACGCGAAACAGAAGAGAACAGAGATGGAGATCCAATCTCGGAGGGGCTCCCGCCCTCCGCTGCCATGGAGGCCATTGACCAGAAGGGTAACTCTCCTCCCATCTAGGGGGGAGGCCAAGTAAGAAGAAGAAGGAGGGGGCTATCTCCCCCTCTCTCCAGGTGGCACCGGAGTGCTGCCGGGGCTAGGATCGTGACGGTGATCTACATCAACAACCTTGCTACCGTCAACACCAACTTTCTCCCCCTCTATGCAGCGGTGTAACACCTCTTCTCCCCGCTGTAATATCTACTTAAAATGGTGCTCAACTCCATATATTATTTCTCAATGATCTATGGTTATCATATGATGTTTGAGTAGATTCGTTTTGTCCTATGGGTTAATCATGATCTTGGTTGGTATGATTGTATATTTTATTTATGGTGCTATCCTACGGTGCCCTCCGTCTCACGCAAATGTGAGGGGCCCCCGCTGAAGGGTGTTGCAGTATGTTCATGGTTTGCTTATTGTTAGTGTTGCGGGGGTGAGAGCAGCCTAAACGCAGATAAGTGGGTTATGGCATATGGGAGTAAAGAGGACTTGATACTTAATGCTATGGTTGGGTTTCACGACCTTAATGATCTTTAGTAGTTGCAGATGGTTGCTAGGGGTCCAATCGTAAGTGCATATGATCCAAGTAGAGAAAGTATGTTAGCTCATGCCTCTCCCTCTTGTTAATTTGCAAGAATGATTACCGGTACTTGCCATCGATTCCCTAGGGAAAAATGACTTTCTTGTTGAAAAAAGCTGTCCACTTTTATTACCATGCAATTTATTAACAGTTTTATTCTCGCAAAGTACTCATAGTTTTATCATTGCAGAATAGTTTCATACTTGTTTTTCAGTAAAATAAACGTCAAGTGTGCATAGAGTTGTATCGGTGGTCGATAGAACTTGAGGGAGTATTTGTTCTACCTTTAGCTCCTCGTTGGGTTCGACACTCTTATTTATCGAAGAAGGCTACAAATGATCCCCTATACTTGTGGGTTATCAATAGACAATACATAGACAGATGAATCTCAGCTAGAAAGCTGCTAAAGAGGAAGGCGAATATTGAGCCTTCATTAATGTTGAAGGTCTTTGCAACTTTAGGCCAGTGCGTGTGGATGATTGACTGTCCATCCTTCGTCCTCTCCAGGAACACTTCAATATTGAACCGTGGGTGTTGTATGAATACTTGCCGCACCTCCTAACCACACTGGTATGCGTCGGTGCTATACAAACGGTTTTTTATCCCTTTTCGCGACGACATTTGGAACCGTCGCCAAGTGATTGTGGGCGATAGGGGGGTCCTTCCCACACGACCCAGAAAACCATCGGGGATAGGGAGCCAAGATGCATAAACAACACTCCTACTCGTTTGTGCTCACATTTCCATCGCAGTCGGTATTCTGTTGTGCTCCATTTAGGATGCGCGACCCATCACAAACGGTTCACTATTATAGAACGTGTATGATAAGCATACAATCACACACATTCGCTTTTCCCAAACCATATGCGATAACTAATTAAGAAGGTTAGCTAATCGTCATACGAGTGTTTGACAGGGTTACAAAACATTGGATCGTCGCAACATCATTGTACACGACAACTATCGCACATGCTATTCTGTGGTGCAATGTTTATGATGCATACTTCATCAGAAATAGTTCATGGTTGCGAATCATGTACGATAAGGCAACTATCACAAGCATTTAGTTTGCCCGCACCGTTTGTGATATTGTCTGACATCGCACATGCTTTGCAAACGACAACTGTGTGCATGCTTGCACACATTTCCTCTCTATGAACCGTGTCGGATTATGGTGTATATCGCACACGTTTATGTTTTACCAACCGTGTGTGTCGTAACTACCTGGAGAGCGTAATTTCACCGTAATTTAGTTTCTACTATCTCAAATTGTGCCGGATTTGAATTTGAATGTATCTATAGCTTTATTCATATCCATCAGGTTCAAACAACCAATGCATTATTCGATTCATAGGTACATATGTTCAAGAATAAATAAGAACCAAGTAAAGAATGATGAACCATAGTTGTATACTTGTAATACTGAACATAGAAGAGAAAGAGGCACATTGTGGTTGCTGAACAAGGTGAAGCGGAATGCCCATATTGTGCCCTCCTCCATGCAGAAGGCACGCACTACTCTAGTCCAACCCCTTGTGATGGTCGAACGCCCATCCTTCGCGGTCTTCATGTAAACATCTAGATAGTCATCATGTTCTAGTTGAAATACTTTAACCTTTGCATGCCCACTAATCATATAGTTTGAGTGGTAATCTTGAGTAAACTGCCTTGGCAACCACTACAAAGGAAAAAGATTCAGACATTGTCATCTAACACAACTCATATGGGTAGTAAAAAGAAGGCTACAGAGTTCTTACTTACCATCCTGCAATTCGCTGTTTTCTTGGATAAAGTGTAAACAAATAATTTAATTGCCATATTTTGACCCATTTTACTAACAATCTTTATCAACTTCCTCACTTGATGCTGGTTCATTGATATCTCATTACCCCTTTCACACAAAGGGTCGAAGTGCGGATCTTTACCAATGACATATGTACCTAAAAGCACCAAGTTAATATTAGAAGCAAAACAACAATTGCACAATGATGTAGTACAACACACTTCTATAATATCATATAACATCCAATATACTCAGATATTAGATGAATTAACATCTTATATTATGGGCAGGAAGGAGTTTATTGCATTCTTACAAATTACCGGCTGATTAACTACTGTTGTATCCATGGGTTAGAGTTAGTTTGAGCTAGCTCGGGATCAAATAGCCCTAAAGTATATCCAAACACGAGGGCTAGTTTGATCTAGTTGCATCTAACCCACCCAAAAAAACTATCCAACCCAAGAGGTGGTAATTGGAGCTAGTTCTCCTCGTGCATTTATTGTCAATCTAACCCTATCATCCAAACACCCCGTTGGATGGAGTTAGTTCAGGGTTAGTCATGAGCTAGAAACTAACTCTAACTTCTAGCTAAGTTGAGTATGCAAACAAGGTTGTGTTGTTGTTGTTGTTGTTGTTGTTGTTGTTTTTGCTGCTGCTACTCTTCTACGTGTATCTAGACATCATTAGAACATTAAGGTAACACTCTTCCTTGTTGCTATGTAGCCTAGGATTGTATATTTAGAAACTAAGTACAATGCATGTTGCTATCTAGCCTCGAATATATTACATATGGCCCTAGTTAACCTAACGATAAATAGGTTACAAATATATTCAATTAAAAGTCCGATTCACCGATTAGTCCCTGATCAGCCCCCGGCCTATATGGTACCAGCTACCGATATCCTGAACAGTGAGTATATATAAGCCATGGGATGAAACTAACCTCGATGGAAAACAATAGTCATTCCCAAAATTGTCCTGTGTAGGTACATCGAGAGGCTTGTTAAGCACAACAGGCTAAACATCAACCAAAATTATCCATGGCGGACAAAATAATCTCCAAAAGATAGCTTCAGTGTGCAGGTTTAAGCACACTAGTAAAGCAAAACAAGTGGAAAGGTGTGTTAACTGCAACAAGCCTAACATTTAACAACAAGCAAACATAGTCATTCAAACTGGTATTGTGCCGGTCTAAGTACACTGGTTATTGTAAAATAAAAATGGAAAGGCGTGTTAACTACAAGATGCAACAACCAAATGTAGTCATCCATAGTGGTATTGTAGAAACCGGTACTGATTAAATTGAACTGCATAGTTCATACTTGCACATATAGAACATCACGTTGTGAATAACTGGAATAAACAAGGCATACTACGAACAACCAAAGATAGTATTTGAAACTGGACATATGCTAACTACAAACAACCGAACAATCAAAAAACTTTAAAAGAGGCATATGCTAGCTATAATAGGCTTAACAACAAGCAAATATATGCATTCCTATCGGTATGTTTAAAGCTGGATTGATGAAATGTACTGCACAGTAAATAATTGCACATATAGAGCATCACATTGTGAACAACTGAAATAAACAAGGCATACTCTAAACAACCAAATATAGCAATTAAAACTGGACATATTCTCACTACACTACAAAAGGGACTCGACAAAGCAAATCATGGGTTTCGTCACTTGTCAGAGATGGGCTCGTTCCCGTGGGAAGAGCATGGATCCTGGATGCGCTCCATGTTGTTGCAGATGGGCTCCTTCCCCTTGGAAGATCACGACTGTAGGGTGCCCTCCCTGATGTCGCACACATGCTCTTTCCCCTTAGAAGAGCAGATGGGCTCTTTCCCCTTGGAAGAGCTGAAAAGGATGCCCTCCTCGTGGTCACCGTCGATGAGGTCTAACTTGGAAGCTGTGGATCCCAAGCCAGCATCTCAGAATGTGTCCTTCAGAAATGACAAAAGGGGCTCAATGGCGATGTTGCATGGCAAATTCTTGACAGCGATCCAGAGGAGATCAGCGGCGGGGCCATGGATGAGATCGATGGCGGTTGAACCCGAGGGGTTGGGGGCGGGCCACTTAACTAGTGACATAGCCTGCCTCAGGCCATCACTGTCAACGACCTCGATGTCGTAGCCGGCGTCCGCGACATACCCGCATACTCTAGCCCGCTGATTGAGTGCCTATGACCACTAATGGTCATCGGCTTCCTTGACGACGTCGGGCAAAGAGACCGCGATACACCTCTTTTGGGACAGTCGCTCCTCAAGCTCCACAGGAAGTGTGGCCAGCCTTAGGCTGCGACACTCTAGAGTGGGGGATGGGGATCTGTGGGAAAGGGGGCGTTTGGCAGGCGTCATCTAAGAAACTCAGGGCGTCCTGCGTATGGAGATCGGTGTGTAAGCTGCATGGGCAAACCAATAGATGTTGACAATGGAGGCCTTGCGGCAGCGATGGGGACCTTGCTAGGGTTTTGAGCGAGGGAGGGTGTGTGTGCGCGCGCGTCCGAGGAGGTTTTGGTGTGTGTGTGGAAGGGGTGGGGGCGGGGGGTGTGTTTGAGGAAATTACGCGGGTATTGAAAGTTTTACTACGCGGGAGTCAAATGCGGGAGTGGAATGCCGGGACTATTGAAAATTTTGATCATGGTGCATCGCACATGGTCCAGAGATAACAACCGTGTGTTATGAAACAGAAAAACCCTCGAGGCAGGCATATATTTTTGAGGGATTCAGGTGGGATTGGGAACAAGAAACATCACAGACGGTCGAAACACAATAACTGTGTGTTATCAAACAGAAAAAGCTGCAGGCGGGTAGATATTTTTGAGAGGGGAAGCCTCGTGGAGCCCAATGTACTCTGCGAATGTGTGCGTGATAGGGGCACCGGCGTGGCACATGGTTAGTTTGAGTGAACCGTGTCTGTTGCGTCATCCGACTTGTCTAATGTTCATAAATTTGGTGAAAAATGACGCGGGAGAGGGTCAAAACACGAACACGTTTGCATGTGGACCAAATTTATGGATGAAAAGGGTGGTTTGATGTTCAAATACCAAACACAACTTCGATGTGGCACCTATCTCGCAAAGTGCGCGGTATTGCTTGCCCCCCCCCCCCGCCGTGTCGGCACGAAGGGAATCCTAAGCTATGAATGCATGCGCCCCCAACCGAGGTTCACCTAGCAAAGTGCAAAGTAGCTAGCAGCCCCCCTCATGTCGGCATGAAGGGAATCCTAAGCTATGAATGCATGGCCCCATCCAACCGAAGTTCACCAAGCAAAGTGCGAAGTAGCAGCCCCCCCCCCCCCCCCCCCCCCCCCCCCCCACACTTCCAGTCGGCGGGCCAGAGAGGCATCTCACCAAGATGGATTGTAAAAAAGACCAAGAATAATCCACCTTGGTCGTACAACCTCTCTCTTGTTGTTGGTCAGAGTGATGGCCGTCCATGAAACTCCAGAGATGGGCTAGTTCGCCAATAATCACGCAAGAAGCTAGTCCCCGAAGACAACCACTGCATGCATGTGGCCCAAACATATGTATGGAGAGGTGTGTTTTTGAATACACAATGGAACAACTTTGATGTGGCACCATGATTTCGAACTAGAAATCCCCACACCAAGTGAGGGTTAGGTTGATGATGCATATGTATGTTACACCACACTTCAAGCTGACGACGGGGATTCATGCATGCATCTGTGCATAGTATATGCGCTCAAAATTAATTAGGTCTGAATCTCACCATGACCTATACTACGATAACACGAACCAAATGTGCCATGGTAACCAATCTTGTTGTCGGTCAAGGTGATCATGGATGTCCACGCGGGACCACGAATATATAGGTTTGTCACGGATAACCACGCGAGGGAGTGTACCATTCGAAGACAACCACTACATGCATATGTATGGAGGTGGTGCGTGCATGCATGTTTGAATACCATTTCACAACATTACTGTGGCGCGTGCGTCAAAAATCATACAGTCCCCACACAGAGCGAGATCGGTTCAAGACGTGTCATTGTACTAGCCAGTTCGACTTGACGGGAGGGATTCATGCATACACATGCATGTGTGTGTTCAAAATATATGATGTCATCGCAGAGCATTACCTATATATACCGTATTACAAGCAAAAAAAATAGTACCCTCCTAAGTCAAATTAACCTCTCTCATTGTCAGGCAAAAAGTAGTGATGGACCAAGAGGGCCCATAGATGAAAAGCATCGATATCACTGATAACCGCTTAAGTGGGTGCGAGAGGACAACCACCATCGCTTTGCATGTGGGCCAAACATATGTTGAATACCCAAAATGCACAAGTTTGATGTGTACATGCCTCAAAAACCGTAAACCCCCCACACAGAGTGAGGTTCATGAAGCGTACTACATATGATGGTCGCCTTCCCCCTCTTCGACGCATACTATATGCTCCTACCATAATACAACCCAAAAAGAATCCTCCTCGATGGTGAAATTAAGCAACCTCTCCCGATGTATGTCAAAGTGATGCATGCATCGATGATGGCCTCATGGGCCCACAGATGGAAGCGTCACACGTGAGTGTCGTAGCTAGGATAACCACCGCGTGCATGCATGTATCCCAAAGAGGTGTTGTGTGATGTTTGAATAGCCAATTTCACACCTTTGATGTGGCACGTGACTCAGAAACCGAAAAGTTCCGACACTGAGTGAGGTGTACTTGTTCACGGACGCGTACGTATATTATATATGCTAGTCCCTTCCCACCTCTTCAACACGTACTATATACCACCGTAACACAAACAAAAATGATTCTACCTTGCTGGTCAAATTAACCTCCCTGCCGACTGTCCGTCCAAGTGATGGAAGACGACCTCGCGGGCCCATAGAAAGCGTCACACGCAAGTATCGAGTGTCGTGTAGGACAACCATCGACTGCATGTGGCCAAAACATGTATATATGAAAGGGTTGTGTAATGTTTTAAATAACGAATTCACGACTCTGATGTGGCACCTGCCTAACAAAACGGCCAACCCACACGGTGGCTCACAACTCGTAGTGTACTGTGAGCCACCCGCCACCCCCAGACACATACACCCACACACACGCGAATCCACCGCAACTACGATGCATGTTAAATTATCCTGCGGTAAACATATGTTACCAAAGGAGGGACGTTTTAATTTCGAAAAAACCAGAGATCATTAAGACGTTTTAGTACATTGATTGATTTTCTATAGGTATAATGTGAAAAATCAAATTGGAGCTACATGCACATGTGACAGTGCACCTAAATGGATTGCAAAAACACAGGTGTCTCAATGGGTGCATGTTTACTCCCCGTGCAAGAAATTTCAAACATTGAGAATCTTGATTTTTAAATTCTAGTACATCCAAAACTTATTTTAATTTCATGAAACTTATCATGTTGTCATATGGACACCAATACAAAGTGGCATTGTACTTTTTTTATCAAATTTGAGACCAGTTTTGATGTAATCTTCATCTAATTACAAACGGGAGATTATTAATAATTGGGAACCAATATCCGAAACGGATTATTTATTCGAACTGTGAGCGTTAGACCAACAATGGATACGTGACATGCTTTGGTTAAGCAGTAAAGTGGCAGCATTAATCATCCAAATAGAAAAACAATATACGTGCTGCCACGTGACCCGTGTGCCATGCGAGCAAGCGTGAGTTGATGGGACGCATGCGAGCAGTCCGCCGTGCAGGCAGAACGGGAGGCATGCGTGCAGGTTTGTGAATTGATGGAGGCGTGCTTGCTGCGTAGTGTCGTCGAGAGGCATGCGAGTAGCTGTGTGAAACGACGGTAGGCATGCGAGCAGTCTGGTGCACTGGATTACCGGGAGGCGAGCCAGCGGTCTGGCCGCCGCCCGCCTCTCTCCCGCTACTCCATATTAATGGTGCACCCGAGCAGCCACACCCCCCATCCGCGCCACACACACAATCCTCTCTCTCCTCTTGCATCCTCGATGCCGCTCTCAGTCCTCAAAGTCGTCACGGTATGAGGATGTCGTCGAAGCGCCCCATCGGAGGGAGTGGCAACGCCGGGGCTGCTGAAGCACCGGAGCACGGTGTGGAGATGGAGACAGAGGTTGCCGTGACCGCCGGCGACTTATCGCTGCACCCTGATGTTGTCGACGACGTCTAGCTTCCACAACCGGAGGCGGAGTTCCACACCGACTCTGGTGACGACTTGGGCGATGACCCCGTCCATGACTCCAACGACCACTCTGGCAACGACTCCGACGACGTCTGACAACTATTTAGTCCTCTATACCCATTTATGTGTCAAATAGATCCTAGGGTTTCTCTGATTACTCCTGCCTCCCCCTTTTTGGAATAGAAATCCTACGGTTATGTTCTCCCAACCCATGAAATCTGGGTAAGTTTCATTCGTGCAAATGATGAATAGATCCATGTAGTGTATTGACTATTTGAATGGTACAAGTGATAAGTGATTAGATGTTTCATCTGTGCAAATGATTTGTGCAAGTAATCCGACTAGGGTTAGTGTTCGTGCTAATAATTCCTAGCCAGGACTTGACAATTGATTTTGAATGACCTACATATGTTTGTGCCATTATTTTCTTCAAGATTGGTCTGTACATAGACGAATGTGCTTAAATTCGAACCATAATCTTTGGATATGTATATATAAATAGCCATAAATTCCTAATCCTACTTCACGACTTGTAAACATTGATTTGGTGCCAAATTTGTTTTACTATTTGTATAGGACCTATCTGACGATGTGGACAGCGAGGATGAATGTCACATCCTGATTTTTGGCCCTTTCTTTTTCTTTTGATTTTTTGAGGATTTTGCTTGAGTTTTCTTTTTCCGTGGCTATGTGGTCTGGAAACTAGAGAAGATGACCTCTTCTTTCTTTCCAGAGTGGCTTGTCATCCTCATATCCATCCCAAGACCTTGCCATTTCCATAGTGTCCCAACCCCAATATTCTTTTCCTTGGGAATATTCCTTTTTCTGTTAAAGGAATAACCCCATTTTCCATAGGTTGTGAAGCAACCTATATTTCCATCACTCCTAAAATTCCCAAATAATTCTCATAAATTTTTTGGGTCATATCTTCATCAAATATGGCCAAACTTTTCCTTGCAATGTTCAAAATTAGTTCCCAAATATTCCTTTTCCTATTCTGCCCTAAATGGCACTTTGTGAAGCAAGTGCTATTTATCTTTGCTCATTTGACCCCAAACGTTTTGGACACCTTTTCATGTCCATATAATTGCCTCATCCAAAACTCAACTCCATTTGCCTTGTAAATCTTCCTCAGTGATTTTTCAAAGTTCTCGTCTAAGGGAGTTCATTGTGAAGGAAGTACTAGCTAGGATAACCCAAATGAGTTGAAATTTGTCATGGTACCTCATATCATCAAATCAAAGCTCTCGTCAAGAATTGAGCCCATGAAAAGCATCCACGTGATCTCGCCTTCAATTCTTTGCTTCTGGTCAGATTTTCAGTTTGTGAAGCAAGTATATTTTATCTTGCTCCATTCCGGATGAACATTTTCCTAAGACTTCTCCTATCCATACAACCTATCTCCACAAGATTTGGGCTCAATTCATCTAGCAATTTGTTCTCTGCAATTTTTCTAAGTTTCTGTCCAGATTCAAGCATTGTGAAGCAAGTACCATTTTGGTGTATCCATTTGGTATGAAACTTTTACAGTGACTTCATATTCTTATATAACCCATCTATTCCAAATTTCAGCTCAATCCAGGATAGTACGTGAGTGCTACTTCAAAGCTTGCTATTCTGGTCAGTATGGCACTTTGCACTACAAGTACTAGCTAAACCCCTCTGTTTGAGCTGAAACCCTGCCATCTTAATGACCTTAGTAAGTGTTAAACCCCAGCCAAATCACAGTTTTATACTCCCGAACAATCTTCTGAAGATGACAACAAACACCTTGCTGTGCGACTGAAACACTGCAAGCTCTATTCACGAATTAAGCGCAGGTGCTTGTTTCTTTGCTTCACAGCCTTCTCTATAGTATGCCCTATCCAGCAGACAAGTTTTGTCCGATCAGAGCACGGGTAAGCGTCGGACGCACACGGTGACCACCATTTTGGCATGCAATGGACGCGTCCAAAGCGTCTTGTTGCTCGGGCCCCTCTCCTAGCGTCGCGTTAAGCGACTGTGCATGTCTTGCGGGTTCCCCGGGCTGTCACCGTTTGCCTAGACCCTTCTCACCCTCTTGTAGCTCGCTCATCGAAGCTCGTCGCCGCGCGCCCACGGTCAAACTGTTGCCGACTGTCCTTTCCTCCTTTGTCTGCTTCCTCCCCGTGCCCCCTTGGCTTGCTCTACTCCGTGAACTGAACAGTGAATCATGCATCTCACTCCATATCAGTTACAGGTAGATATACAACGGGAGCCACACATGTAGGGCACGTACCGGGTGATGGCATTAGACTAGGAAAGTTCCTACAGACTAGGGATACTAGTTACAACAGATACAATGGATAACCATCAACATTAGTGTACATCATACGTGACAGTTCAACACCCCCCCTCCTGCAGTCCGAACGGCGCCAGGCAAGATGTTCAGATTGGTGCCGAAGTCACAAAAAACCAAAGACGGCAGGCCCTTGGTGAAGACATCGACAAACTAGGACGCCGTCGGAACGTGTAACATCTTGACCTCACCGAGTGCCACACGGTCGCGTACAAAGTGCAGGTCAATCTCCACATGCTTGGTTCGTCGATGTTGGATGGGGTTCGAGGAGTGGTACACAACGCTCACATTATCGCAATACACGATCGTTGCCCGATGAGGAGGGCGATGAAGCTCGGCGAGAAGCTGACGAAGCCAACACGACTCAGCAACGCAGTTGGCAACTGCGCGGTACTCGGCCTCGGCACTTGAACGAGACATGGTGTGTTGTTGCTTAGATGACCACGAGACCAAGTTGGATCCGAGGAACACATAGAAGCTCGAGGTGGAGCGTCGTCTGTCGGGACACCTGACCCAATCGGCATCGCTGTATGCCAGAAGATCATCTGAAGAGGAGCGATAGAGTTGGAGTCCTAAGTGTGTCGTGCCACGAAGGTAGTGAAGGACACACTTAAGCAGCTGATAGTGCGCATCGATGGGAGCATGCATGACCAGGCAGAGCTGCTGGACGTCATAGGAGAGGTCGGGCCGAGTGAGGGTGAGGTATTGCAGGGCGCCGGGGAGGCGGCGGTAATGTGTGGGATCAGAGTAGGGAACCCCATCAGTGCTGGAGATCTTACTGCTGGTGTCAACGGGAGTAGAGATGGGTTTGTAGTTAAGAATATAGGCATGGTCGAGTATCTCAAGTGCGCACTGCTCCTGGGAGAGAAACAGATCTGTGGTGGAGCGATGCACGTTGACCCCAAGGAAGTGATGAATATCACCGAGATGACTCATGGAAAACTCACCGGTGAGGGAGGCGACAAGTGACTGCAGTAAAGTGGTGGTACTAGCGGTGAGGATGATATCGTCAACATACAAGAGTAGGTACGCGATAGAGGCGCCACGGTGTAGGATGAAGAGGGAGGTGTCTAGAGGACACAAAACCGAGGGAATGAAGAAACCGGGTGAACCAGAGAAACCAAGTGCGGGGTGCCTTCTTAAGCCCATAAAGAGAGTTCTTGAGATGACAAACATGAGTGGGTGACATGGCGTCTGTGAACCCAGCAGGCTGCTGACAGTAGACTGTCTCGGCAAGATCATCATGAAGGAATGCATTCTTGATGTCCATCTGGCGGATGGACCAAGCATGCGCCGTCGCGATGCTGAGGACGACTCATAGTCATCGGTTTGACCATGGGGCTTAAGGTCTCCCCATAATCAATGCCCGGCTGCTGTGTGAATCTGAGGACCACCCATCGAGCCTTATACCACGCCAAAGTGCCATCGGGATGGAGTTATGATGGAATATCCACTTGCCGGTCACCACGTTAACACCTGCAGGACAAGGAACCAAAGACCACGTATCATTCCGGATTAGCGTGTTAAACTCATCAAGCATTGCGGCACGCTAGTTCGGATCCCGAAGGGCTACACGATAAGATGAAGGAATAGGAGAAGGGGCATCAGCAACATGTAGGTCAAGTATTTCTTGGGCATGGTGTAACCGGCTTTGGCCCTAGTCCGCATGGGCTGTGGATTGGCTGGCGGGGAGACATGAACGACACGGGGTGGTGGTGGTGGGCTAGGCAGAGGCAGCGATAGACGTGTCTGGGAGGGATTGGGAAGTAACATGGGACGTGCCAAGACCGAGCGGGATCTGGTCGGTTGCGAGGGAGGCCGGGGAGGCGATCCCGAGAGATGCGGGGTGGGCATTGATCCCGTTATGGGAGTCGATCCCGATGGGGAGGGGGAATGGGCTCATCACGTGCGGGCATGCGGTTGGCGGCATACTAGGTGGGGCCCGCGAAGGGACCGGGCGGGAGTGGGGGAGGCGCAGGCGTGGGGACAGGCGGGGAAGCGGGAGTGGGCCGATTGGAATTGGTGAGTGGAGGGCGGTAAGAGGAATGCAGATTGAGGGAAAGTAGAGCGACAAGTTTGGCAAGTCCATGATTTTTTGTGGCTGCGGATCCGGTGGAAGCAGAATAAGGAAGAAGCTCTCATCAAATGTAACATGACGTGAGATGATGACTTTTCACATGAAGAGATCTAGGCAACGGTACCCTTTTTGTTCCCGTGGATAGCCAATGAAGATACATCGTGTAGATCGTGGGGAGAGCTTGTATGCGGCCGTGGCAGAAGAGTTGGCGAAACAAAGACATCCAAAAGTGCGAAGATGATCGTATGTGGGATGGACGCCGTAGAGAAGGAAGTACGGGGTGAAGTGATATATGGCGCGCGAAGCCGAACGTTGAGTAAAGTGGTGGCAGTGTGTAGCGCCTCAACCGAAAAGGGTGGAGGTAGGGCGGCTTGGAGTAGCAACGTATGGATGACATCATTAGTGGTACAAAGATGGCGCTCGGCTTTACCCTTTGTGGGGAAGTGTGGGGGCAAGTGAGGCGGAAAGAAACGCCGTTGGAGGAGAAGAAGGTGCGGAGAGCTATGGAGAGGAACTCACCACCATTGTCACATTATACACACCTAATGAGCACGCCAAATTGGGTGTAAATAAATTTGAAGAGGCGAAGGAGAGTGTCACAAGTTTTGGATTTAGTATGGAGAGGGAAGGTCCAAGAAAAATGTGTGTAATCATCCAAAACAACAAGGTAATATTTGTAGCATGAGTAGCTAACGATTGGGGATGTCCACACATCACAATGAATTAAATGAAATGGAGCACCAGTTTAGGAGCTTGACGTAGGAAATGGCAGCCGAGTATGTTTGCCCATTTGGCATGCAACACATAAGTGTGAGGGGCGAACATCATTATTACATGAGGAAAGAAAGTCTAAGCAAAAACGGGAAAACGTAGAGGAGATCGGATGCCCAAGCTGCCGATGCCATAGGTCATGCGTGGAGTTGAAGAAAGCGGTTGTGGGAGCAGCGCCATTATTGCCAGAGAAGGGGTATAAATCTCCTTCACTGTTGACCCTCAGCAGAACCTCCTTGGTGGCTAGGTCCTTCACGAAAAAGCCAAGGGGATCAAATTCCATAGAACACAAATGATCACGGGTAAATTTACGGACTGAGATGAGATATTGGACAATATTGGGAGATAAAAGAATGTGACGAAGATAGAAGTGTTGAGGTGGAAGATGAGCAATACCAATAGTGAGGACAGGGAGTCGCGAGCCATTGCCAACAATGATATGATGAGTATAAGGCGCTAAAAGGGGTTGAGACGTAGTCAGGGTACCTGGATCGCCGGTGACGTGGGAAGCGGTGCCGGTATCCATCAGCCACTCGGTGTTGGGCGGGAAGGCAGAGGCGTAACTAGGCGCTGCATGGTACACCGCCGTGGCATCCCAACTAGGAGGAGCAGCGCTGTAGGTTGGAGAAGGGGGCAGCGGCGCGGTGTTGAACAGCAAGGGATACGCCCGGTGAGGAGCACCCGGACGGGGGCCTAGCATGCCGGCAGAATTCGGTGGGACCCAGGGGGCATGCGGCGGTAGGAAGGGCAGCCCCATCGGCGCGACATACCCATGCCAAGGCTGGGCACCGGCACCATGGCCGGTGGGGGCATCGCCACGCCCACGACCGCGTCCGCGCCCGCAACCGCCACGCTGGTTGGGGTTAGTGCCAAGATGGCCACCACGGCCTCCCGCGCTGTTGGGGGCACGATCACCGCCCCTGTCACCGCAGTCGCCGCCGCGAGCGCCGCCACGGTCCCCCGAGCGATCGCTACGCTCGTCATGCTGGACGGCGAGGACCTGCGCCCCCTCGGTGCGAGCCCTCTTGTCCATGGTCAGCTCGGCGAGGACGAGGTGAGAGCGAGCCTGGTTGAAGGTGGGGAAGGGGATGGTGGACTGGATGATAGCCACCTGCATCGCAAACTTTGGGCCGAGGCTGTCGAGCATCTGCAGAGTTAAAGTCTGGCCAGTCACTGGCTCCCCGACATCCGCAGGGGCGGTGGAGATGCCTTGCAGGCGGCAGCAGTAGTCGTTGATGTTGAGGTCACCCCGCACGGCCGCCCGGAATTCCTGACCGAGGTGCATGGCATGCTCGGCCTCGTTGTCGAGGAAGTACTCATGCAGGCGCGTCCAGATGGTGAAGGCGGTGGAGCCGGCGGGGGCGACGATGTCGAGGAGATCGCCCTTGATGGTGGTGAAGAACCAAAGGACGACAGTGGTGTCATCTTCACGCCAAGCAGGGTCGGCCATCCGGCGAGCCGAGACGTCACGGATGTGATCTTACACATGGTGACGCGCAAGTACGAGGATTATATAGTTGCGCCAGCGTGTGAAGTTGGTCCCGTCCAGGACCAGATTGAAGTCCAGCACGTCGGTGAGGCGGGACGAAAGGGGAGGAGGTGGGTTGGAGGAGGAGGGTTGCGACGTGGAGTTGGGTGGGAGAGTGGCAAGGGGAAGGCCGGTAGAGCCAGAGTTGTCGTCAGATCCTGAGTTGTCGACGATGGCCGGAGCGCGACGGCGCGGGTCGACGGCAGGGAGGGTGGAGGCAGCGGTTGTCAGCGTTCTGGGAACGGGGGTCCCCAGACTTGCCTGCCTGCGGCCCACGGCGTGGCTGAGCTAGCATGTCTGTACGGCCCATCTTCATCGATGAGGCATTCAAGACCCTCGCGAGGGGCCAAGCCTCGCGAGGCGGGCAAGTCAAGACCTCCTCAGGAGGGGCCTCGCCAGGCAGGCTCACGAGGGGCGGAGAGATCAAGGCAAGGCAAACCTCGCGAGGTCCTCGTGACATGAGCCATGACGATCGATACCAGGCGGGCGCCAATGCGCGCAGTGTCCTTGCTTCCTCTTTGCTACCAAGGGGGCAAGCGCAGGAGCGGAGTACCGAGGCATCAAGCAAAGGTTTCCATATCGGTGCAACAAGACCAAAGACCAGCAGGACGACAAGACCGTAGGTCATTGTGGAGCCCAAGACGGCGTCACCACCAGAGCCTTTTGCAAGGGAAGACTAATTTTGTCAGGATAAGCTATACTAGATGTCCCCTTTCAAATTGGCCATTGTTGGCTCCCTTCCCACTCAATATTTGGGGAGAGAACCAGGGCCTATATAAGTAGAACTAGCCAACAAAGTAGGGCACAAGAAAAAGGTAGCACGAAAATAGGAGAAGAGAGGACGGATTCGGAGACCAAAAGGGGAGGGGGAGAACTCATTCAGAGGCATCTCACACACACAAGTTCGCCAAGCACAAGGACACCTCAACCTCAGGAGGTTGTTCTTCCCCTTGTACTGTTCATCATCAGCCCAACAGGCAATCCACCACCACCACACTGGAGTAGGGTATTACACCACAACGGTGGCCCGAACCAGTATAAATCTTGTGTCTTTGTCTTGTGAGTTCGTCGAGTTCATCCGCGAGATCTTAGCAAGCTAGGGCATGGATCGATAGGGAGAAAAGCTCAGCGCGCACCCCAGTGTTCAAACCTCGAGGGTTTTGCCGGAACCCTTGATCCGACATTTGGCGCACCAGGTAGGGGTGCGCCGAAGCTTCCTTCCGTCGCTCTGCGTCCCGTTGCTTCGTCGTCTCCATGGCAGACGCGCGTCACGCTCGTGCTTCACGCCCGGCTGCCCTCGCCGCTCGCGTCGCTCAGACGGCTCACATCGGCGGGCCACCTCGTCGTTCCCCATCGCCTGCCGCCAACGCCACGACCGGCCCGGCGGGGAACGAGCAGCAAGCATCCTCGCTGCACCCCTCGGTGCGGCGGGACGGCCGCACCGCCACTCCATCGCTGACCCCGGCCAGTTCTTCTTCCCATGCACGTCGCCCTCCCATGGATGGACGGGCCGCGCTCCTCATGGCGCACGAGCTCCTGCGCTACCGACCCGTCGACAACCTCTACGAGGGCTGGCTTGACCACATCGCCGAGCTTGTCCGCGCCGCAGGGGGCTCCCCTGCGTCGTCCCTCTCTCCGCCTCGCCCTCCGCCAGCTACGGGTGACGTAGCTCATGGAGCGCCACCACCACCTCTGCCCCAAGACGGCGCCCTAGCGCCAAGGCGTGCAGCTCCATAACGCGACCCGCGCCCGCGCGCGAAGAAAGAAGCTATCAAGAAGTCCCTCGACCGCAAGAAAATGCTCCGCCGCTCCTTGCGCCACCGCGCCAGGACCGGCTGTGGCGGCAAGACCGCGCACCACCTGTAGCGGCAGGGCGCGGACCCCATCAAAACCAAGCTCCACCCCCGAGGCGGGCCCCGGTGACCACAGCCGCTTGCCACGCTTTCACCGCCGAGCTGCGTAGTGTCGCCTAGCCAGTCAAGTTCGAGCCGGATCTGCCTCCTCGCTATGATGGCACCCCCGACCCCGCAGAGTTCTTGCAGCTCTACGAGCTGAGTATCGAAGCAGCCAACGGCGACGAGAAAGTCATGGCGAACTGGTTTCCCATGGCTCTCAAGGATGGCACCCGCTCCTGGCTCCTGAACCTGCCACCGGGCTCGATCTCCTCCTGCAACGAGATGCGCAACCGCTTTGTCGTCAACTTCCAGGGCACTCACGACCGCCCACCGGCTGTGGGTGACCTGCACTGCGTCAGGCAGCAACCGGGAGAGACCCTCCAGAAGTACATCTAGCGCTTCAGCAACGTCCGCCTTAAGATCCCCAAGGTGACGGACCAAGCCATCATCTCTGCATTCTCTGATGGCGTCCGAGACGTCAAGATGAAGGAATAGCTCACTATCCACAAGGAGCTGTGCACGTCCCTGGAGTTGTTAAACTTGGCGACAAAGTGCGCAAGAGCTGAGGAGGGGAGCCTCTCCCTCCTCGAGCTCCCAGCCGCAGACCCGGAGGAGAAGAAAGCCAAGGCCAAGGACGTGAAGCGCAAGGGAGCAGCCGTGCTCGCAGCGGAACCAGACACCAAGCATGGCAGAGACCAACCAAAGTCATCCAAGAGCAGCCGTCTGTTCTGCGCCTTCCACAACCTGAATACCCACAACACCAGCGACTGTCAAGAGTTCAGGGCCATTCGCAAAGGACGCTTCGGTCGATGCCCCGAGCGTGGCGACCCGGGCTACGGCCGAGGAGGAGGACGTGGTGGCGGACGGTGGGACGACCGTGGCCCGCGCCAGGAGTGGCGCGACCGGCCTCATGAGGACCGCTGGTAGGATCAACCTCGCGAGGGCGCCTTGAGGGATCAACCTCGTGAGGATCATCCTCAAGGCAACGCCAGACTCCCTCCGCTGCCGCCACCGCCAAGAAGGAATGATGAACACCATCAAGACGAGGGGGCTAGGGGCTTCCAGGAACCGCCTGCTATCGCCTGCATGTTGGGGGAGCCCAGGCCCCAGCCTCGCAGCGTATCTTCAAGCATTTTGCTCATGAAGTGAATGCAATCCTCCCCAAGCTCGAAGCCACATGCCCGCTCAGATGGTCCTAGTGCCCCATCACGTTCAACTCAACAGATCAGCTCAAGTGCGCAGCTAACGCTGGCGCCCTCCCGATGCTTTGCTCCCAACTCATCAGCAACGTGCAAGTTACCAAGACCCTCATCGATGGCGGCACAGGGCTCAACGTCCTGTCCGTCGACACGTTCGACAACCTCCAAGTGCCATATGACCAGCTTCAGCCTACCAAGACTTTCTCAGGAGTGACCGACAGTTCCACCACATTGATAGGGCAGGTCCACCTCCCTGTCACCTTCGGGGAACGCAAGAACTACCGCACCGAGCTCATCGACTTCGACGTCGCGCACATCCATCTTCCATACAATGCCATCCTCGGGTATCCAGCCCTGGCCAAGTTCATGGCGGTGACCCATCACGGCTACAATGTCCTCAAGATGCTAGGAAGCGGCCGGATCATCATGGTCCCATGTGAAGAAAGAGATGCGCTGTGCTCCTTTGAGCGTGCCTTCCAAGCTACTGCAATCGACGACACCGACAGCAAGGGCGAGGGCCCTCCTAAGGTCATCCCCAAGAAAAAGAAGCAGCTGCGCCATGGAGGAACTCAGGAGGGTGGCATCATTGCCGGAGCCTCATCAGGATCAGCGCCCGCTCCCGAGGCGCCTCCCTCCATCGCATAGGAAGGCGCGCCCGGCGCCCTTCTCGGGCAGGGCTTGGGGGCATTCTTCTGGAAGGCCTTAGACCTTGCCCACATCACGAGGGAGGCACTTGTGCACCACTTGGAGGCGTGCTTCACGGCAAATTTCCCTCAGGAGGGCACATGGCAAGGATCTCCCACCATTCATGTAACACCCTCGATGCGACTATATCTCCCACGTGTCGAGGCACGACTTAGAGGCATAATCGCATTGAAGGCATATGTCGCAAGTGAGGTAATCTTCACGCAACCCATGTAATATAATAAAGGAAAGAGAAACATAGTTGGCTTACAATCGCCACTTCACACAATTACATGAATAAAGCATTACATCAATCAGATACAATCAAGGCCCGACTACGGAACCAAAATAAAAGAAGAACCCCAAATGCGACAAAGGTCCCCGATCGACCCCAACTGGGCTCCACTACTGATCAACTAGAACGGAACAACACAAAGGACAAGATCTTCATCGAGCTCCTCCTGAGCTTGGTTGCGTCAACTGCCATTTAAGCTTATGGGTAAGGTAAAGGTATGAGGTGGAGCTGCAGCAAGCGACTAGCATATATGGTGGCTAACATACGCAAAAGAGAGCGAGAAGAGAAAGCAAAGCACGGTCGAGAATCTATGATCAAGAAGTGATCCTAGAACAACCTACGTCAAGCATGACTCCAACAACCGTGTTCACTTCCCGGCCCCCACCGGAAAGAGACCATCACGGTTACACACGCGGTTGATTCATTTTAATTAAGGTCGACTTTAGGTTTTCTACAACCGGACGTTATTCCCATCTGCCCATAACCGCGGGCACGGCTTTCGAAAGGTCAATCCCTGCAGGGGAGTCCCAACTTAGCCCATGACAAGCTCTCACGGTCAACGAAGGAATAGACCTCCTCCCAAGACATTCCGATCAGACTCGGTATCTCGGTAACTCAAGACACTTCGACAGGTTAAAACAAGACCAGCAACACCGCCCGAATGTGCCGACAAATCCCGATAGGAGCTGCACATATCTCTTTCTCAGGGCACACTCAGATGAGCCAGATGTCGGGTAGGCCAGCCCAGAGTTGCCCCTGGTAGCCTCGGACATCGCTCAGTTGGACCAACACTCAGAGGAGCACTGGCCCGTGGGGGGGGGGGTAAAATAATGATGACCCTTGGGCTGGCCAACCAAAGGGAAAGAAAAGGCTAGGTGGCGAATGGTAAAACCAATGTTGGGCATTGCTGGAAAAGCTTTCATCAAGGCAAACTATCAAGGGGTTCCCATTATAACCCAACCGCGTAAGGAACGCAAAATCTGGGAACATAACATCGATATGACGGAAACTAGGGCGGAAAGAGTGGAACAAAACACTAGGCGAGAGGCCGAGCCTTCCACCATTTACCAAGTATATAGATGCATTAAGATAAGAAGATAATATGTAATGATATCCCAACAAGTAATTAAATGTTCCAACAAGGAACAACCTTCAATCTTCACCTGCAACTAACAACGCTATAAGAGGGGCTGAGCAAAGCGGTAACATAGCCAATCAACGGTTTGCTAGGACATGGTGGGTTTGAGGTTTGACATGGCAATTTGGGAGGCTTGAAAGCAAATGGTAGGCATCGTAGCAATGGCATAGCAAAAGAGCGAGCAAACTAGCATAGCAATAGTGATTCCGAGGGTATGATCATCTTGCCTGAAATCCCGCAAGGAAGAAGAACGAGTCCATGAAGAAGACAAACGGACGTAGACGAACGGTTCCTCACAAACGCGACGTTATCGGAACAAACCCGAAGAAGCAACACCGGAAAAGAAACACACAATATAGTAAACAACCACGACATAGACATCAACGGGTTTGGCATACTACTTATTCTCGTAGAAAAGATTAAGAGATATATAACATCAGACTTGGGAAGGTATTGAATGAACCACCGGAAGGGTTGAAACAACGAATAAATTGATATGATAAGAAAGAAGAAGAAATCTTGAACAAACCACTGTAAGAATTGAAAATGAACGAATAAAAGATAACGAATCACTGGGAAGAATTTGCAGATGAACGAAGATGCTTGAGAGAAACTAGATACATGAGAACGAAGGAATCACGAACTGATTAAAGATCACTTGAACGAAGCACCGGTAAAATTGGAGAATGATAACTGAAAGTTGAGAATGAATAATCCCGAAATAATGGCCTTCGGAGAATCAAACTGAACAAACTCCTGAATTTGCACCGAATGGATAAAAGAATTGTCACGATCAAAACAATTATGAGAGGATGGCAACAAGCTAGAATCACGAATCTTGAAGAGAATGGAGCAACATATGGAGGAAAAATTAGACACTCCGGAATGAAGAATGGAAAAGTTGAGCCAACGATGAAAAGAAATTGAAAGATCTTGGAGAAACACATCTGACTGATGAAAAAAAATCCATTCTTACGTCAAACTTCGAAAAGAATTTGAGAATAACTCCGGGAAAATAGAAGAGTCAGGTAAGATCCTGGGAAAAGACCTGTGGGTTAGGGCTCACTCAAAAGAAACACCGTCGAACAATTCAAAAGAGGGAATGCACCGGTAAAATTGCATGGCTTGAATGAGATAACAATCTCGAAATAGGTTGAGCGGATCTCGGATGACAAGACGAGCCTTCTGAGATATCTTCAGCACTCCGGAACAATTGAACAGCGAGAGGTGAATGATTAAGGATTGCACCGGCATGAGAAGGTATTTGAAACGAGGAAAAAGGATATGATCCACAAAGCTTGACTTGGTTCCACCGGAGAAGAAAAGAACGAAAGATGATGAACTTGAACCTCTATTAGAATCTTCATGAGAATCACCAGATAAGAACATTGACAAAAAGAATGGAGAGACTTCACATCAATGAGATGATACTTGATTAAGAAATCTGAGTTCTCGAAGAAAAAGGGTGGGAGGGCGGGAAAAACAAAGACAATTTGGGATGGATGAAACGAACGCCGTTGAGAGAGCTGATACTTGATCTTGCAGATGTTGAAATGATCGGATCCACTTGAAGAGAAACACACCGGTGAAAATGATTGACAAGACAATCTTGATGATCAAGGAGGATCGGTATCCACATCGGAGTATGAGAACACCATTTGGGGAAGGTATGGAATCAACATTTGACTTCGAAGCAACTCGAATACCACAACTCAAAACAAAAACAAAGGGATTGGCTTGCAGAATAAGCCAGAACAAACATATGATAGAGATTTCGTCCGAAGTTTTCGTGGTGGGGCCTACACGGGCTCGATCGTACAGCACCATCATGTACAAGGTAGTGCACATGACATACGAAGCGTCCTCAAGTCGGCATAGCCAAGGACTCTTTAAGACACAACGAGACCACTTTAAAACCGACCGTGAATAGGCGGACCACTAGACGTCGAACCCCAATTTCATATCATACATCTGTCGGAAAGATATCCTAAGAACTACTTGAATTCCCGCCTATGAAACTCCCGAACTTTTCCGATTATGCAATCAGGTGTTGGGGATACAGGGGAAGCATAATATCTCACCCAAACTAACAAATCCTACATTCAGCTGTATCCATCCTTCAACACATAACCAAGAAACCTTCGGAAATCATCTACCTCAACCTTCGAAAAGCATCCGTTATACAAGTTATGGCGATACTCCTGAACTCCCGCCCTTGTACTGGGTGGCGTCGAGGTTATCTCACCAACGAACTGCATAAAAGAGATTTTCGATGTCGGCGTACTAAACTCAGGTATTCCAGAACTGCAACGATAAAATTATGACGACAACACCTCAGAGCTCAACTCCCCGGGACACATCCACAAAACCCCTGACAGGAGGCACCAAGACAATGTTCTCATCATAAGCCATCGGAACGATTCCAAGATACTCGCGTGATCCTAAATTTTTTTTAGTGAAATTTGAGAAGAGAAGAGTCAAAACTCTACGTCAGGATGTCTTACTAGAGCGATGAGGAGACTGGGAAGTAAAAAAGAATTCCTAAACTCTCCGATATATAATTCCTAAAGACTCAAAACATTTTTCTAGACACAACTCGGCCGCTAAAATCGATCAAGCAATGGGGCTCCTAAGGTCGGGGAAGGCTCTGATTACTAACTTGTAACACCCTCGATGCGACTATATCTCCCACGTGTCGAGGCACGACTTAGAGGCATAATCGCATTGAAGGCATAAGTCGCAAGTGAGGTAATCTTCACACAACCCATGTAATATAATAAAGGAAAGAGAAACATAGTTGGCTTACAATCGCCACTTCACACAATTACATGAATAAAGCATTACATCAATCAGATACAATCAAGGCCCGACTATGGAACCAAAATAAAAGAAGAACCCCAAATGCGACAAAGGTCCCCGATCGACCCCAACTAGGCTCCACTACTGATCAACTAGAATGGAACAACACAAAGGACAAGATCTTCATCGAGCTCCTCCTGAGCTTGGTTGCGTCAACTGCCCGGTCTCATCGGCACCTGCAAGCTGGTTTTGGAAGTAAGTGTGAGCCATGGGGACTCAGCAATCTCGCACCCTCGCGATCAAGACTATTTAAGCTTATGGGTAAGGTAAAGGTATGAGGTGGAGCTGCAGCAAGCGACTAGCATATATGGTGGCTAACATACGCAAAAGAGAGCGAGAAGGGAAAGAAAAGCACGGTCGAGAATCTATGATCAAGAAGTGATCCTAGAACAAGCTACGTCAAGCATGACTCCAACAACCGTGTTCACTTCCCGGCCCCCACCGGAAAGAGACCATCATGGTTACACACGCGGTTGATTCATTTTAATTAAGGTCGAGTTTAGGTTTTCTACAACCGTACGTTAACAAATTCCCATCTGCCCATAACCGCGGGCACGACTTTCGAAAGTTCAATCCCTGCAGGGGAGTCCCAACTTAGCCCATGACAAGCTCTCACGGTCAACGAAGGAATAGACCTCCTCCCAAGACATTCCGATCAGACTTGGTATCTCGGTAACTCAAGACACTTTGACAGGTTAAAACAAGACCAGCAACACCGCCCGAATGTGCTGACAAATCCCGATAGGAGCTGCACATATCTCTTTCTCAGGGCACACTCAGATGAGCCAGACGTCGGGTAGGCCAGCCCAGAGTTGCCCCTGGTAGCCTCGGACATCGCTCAGTTGGACCAACACTCAGAGGAGCACTGGCCCGGGGGGGGGGGGGTAAAATAATGATGACCCTTGGGCTGGCCAACCAAAGGGAAAGAAAAGGCTAGGTGGCGAATGGTAAAACCAATGTAGGGCATTGCTGGAAGAGCTTTACTTAAGGCGAACTGTCAAGGGGTTCCCATTATAGCCCAACCGCGTAAGGGACGCAAAATCCGAGAACATAACACCGATATGACGGAAACTAGGGCGGCAAGAGTGGAACAAAACACCAGGCATAAGGCCGAGCCTTCCACCCTTTACCAAGTATATAGGTGCATTATTTAAATAAGATATATAGTGATATCCCAACAAGTAAACATGTTCCAACAAGGAACAGACTTCAATCTTCACCTGCAACTAACAACGCTATAAGAGGGGCTGAGCAAAGCGGTAACATAGCCAATCAACGGTTTGCTAGGACATGGTGGGTTTGAGGTTTGACATGGCAATTTGGGAGGCTTGAAAGCAAATGGTAGGCATCGTAGCAATGGCATAGCAAAAGAGCGAGCAAACTAGCATAGCAAAGATAGTAGTGATTCCGAGGGATGATCATCTTGCCTGAAATCCCGCAAGGAAGAAGAACGAGTCCATGAAGAAGACAAACGGACGTAGACGAACGGTTCCTCACAAACGCGACGTTATCGGAACCAACCCGAAGAAGCAACACCGGAAAAGAAACACACAATATAGTAAACAACCACGACATAGACATGGCAGGATGCACAAAAAATTATGATGCATGTCCGGTTTAAAGAGGCATGGCAAAATGCACAAACAATCCTACAAATTAAGTGGAGCTCAATATTCAACGAGTTGCATATTGACGGAGCACCACATCAATTATTTAGTTCTCTCTCGTTTATGTACCCAACAAGATTAAATGTTGTTAGCATGGCAAGAGGTGAAGCAAATGAAAACTAGCTATCTAGTCAAGTTTAAATGAGGCCGAAAACAACGAACAACAATTTCCGGAAACTCCTCATATGCATATTTTAAAGTTTGGTACTGTTCTGCCCTAAACAATATTTTAGAGTTTTTAAACATGCAAAGTAAAGACACCATGTTAAACTAGGCATTTTTCTACCCCATTTACATATAAATATTATTTAAAACCGAGCTATGGTTATTTAGTTATGAAATAAATCATTTTAGCATGGCATAGGAGCGATTTTAACCAAACAGCATTTTTAAACATTTTAAACATGGTTGAAAATGACATATTATGAAACTAGACAAAATTCTAAGCAAGTTTCATATATAAATCATTTTAAACCGATGCACCAATTGTGAGTTATTATATGCATGAAGTTGAAGGTCTTTTCTGTAAAACAGCACACTCTGGATAAATAGCTAAATTCGCAGGCAGGAAAAAAAACAATGAACGGACCGAAACTACTGGGTCTAGCCCACAACACCGAGGGGAACTGGACTGGGCGTCCTCACCTCGGGCCTTCATAGGCCGATCGGGAACGCGGCCCGCTAGCGAGCGGAGGCAGGCCGGCTCGCTCGGGCGGAGCTGGGCCGCGGAGCTGAAGATGGGGCCCACATGGGGAGGCGCTGCGAGCGGGCGAGCTCGTCCCTGGCTTTGTGAAGAAGACGGCGGCGGTGGATGGATGAACTCCGGTGAGACCTGGGACTCCAGCGACATGGGAAGACGACGGGAATGGGCAGATCCGGTCCCTAGGCACCGGATCCGGCCGGAGGTGGATGAGGACGGCGAGGTGCGGCACGGATCCGAGTGCAGGAACGACGGGGGTTGCGAGATCCGGCGAACACCATGCGGCGGCGCGATGAGGCTCTGGGGTCCTGCGAAAACATGGGGAGAGAGAGCTCTGTGAGAGGAAGAGTAAGAAGCAGAGGCAGGGGAAGGAGAGAGGAGCATGTGGAGGAAATCGGCCTAGTGGTCGCCGGCGGCAAGGCGCTTGTCGCCTGCGGGAATCGGGCGCAGGCAGAGCGAAGGCGGTGCTCAGGGCGCGGGGGAGTGCGGGCGTGCAGCGGCGGCTCAGGCCCGCTTCGGCCCGGGGCAGGCCGCGGCGAAGTGGGGGCGCTGGGGAGGCGATGTGGCGAGCTGGGGTTGGCTGCAGGGCGCCGGGAGGTGACGTGTCGCGCCCGGATTGGTCCAGGATGCGGCGGCGGCGGCGACAAGTGGCGGAGGTGTAGTGGGGCGGCGTTGAATCCGAGGAGGAGGGGGGTTGGCTGCGGCAGGAGGTAGGGGAAGGGGTCTAGGTTGCCCAAAATGGACTAGGGGTGTCCTTATATAGAAAATTTGCTAGGGTTTGGGGGTTAGGAGGGGTTTTCGAGCCGTACGATCGCGATCGGATGACCCAGAGCGGAGGGGGGGGGGTAGATAGGTGGGCTAGTGGGCTGTGAAGAGAGGTTGGGCTGAC
Organism: Triticum urartu; assembly: GCF_003073215.2. Lineage (NCBI taxonomy): Eukaryota > Viridiplantae > Streptophyta > Magnoliopsida > Poales > Poaceae > Triticum > Triticum urartu. Next base: position 349,027,263 of record NC_053027.1, on the reverse strand, counting down.
ATGAGAGGAGAGGAGTGCAGCCTGGCAACTGTTTCCAGAGACCGAAAACGTCCGACGAAAAGACCGGCTATACTGCCGCTATAGTTTAACGGTTGGGCTATCAAACGAACTCCGAATGCGATGAAACTTGACAGGTGGTCTATCTACACTATAACAAGACCGCATGCCAACTCTCATCCCATTCCAAGAACATTTTCCAGCCACTTATAAAATAATATTTCGGACTTGCCGCGGGCGCGTGCAAGTGTGTCTGGGCTCAGAACAGACAACGGAAGGAACGAGGAGACCGGGACGGATGCAAGTTTTGAAAACATGATGATGCAATGCACATGATGACATGACAAGATGCAACACGCAAGCGAATGACATGGCAACGACGGCGAATAACTGGAGGACACCTGGCACATCGGTCTCGGGGCGTTACAATTCAGGAGTTCATCAACAAGACCACCTAGGAATTGCAAGACGCAAGGGCCATGCGCGGCGACTGCCGCTCACGAGGCGTGATACGTCTCCAACGTATCTATAATTTTTGATTGCTCCATGGTATATTATCTACTGTTTTGGACATTATTGGGATTTATTATCCACTTTTATATTATTTTTGGGACTAACCTATTAAACGGAGGCCCAGCCCAGAATTGTTGTTTTTTGCATGTTTTAGGGTTTCGAAGAAAAGGAATATCAAATGGAGTCCAAATGGAATGAAACCTTCGGGAACATGATTTTCTCAACGAACAAGACCCAGAACACTTGGACCCTACGTCAAGACACAAAAGAGGAGGCCACGAGGTAGGGGGCGCGCCTACCCCCCAGGCTCGCCCTCCACCCTCGTGGGCCCCCTGTTGCTCCACCGACATACTCCTTCCTCCTATATATACCTACGTACCCCCAAACGATCACATACGGAGCCAAAACCCTAATTCCACCGCCGTAACTTTCTGTATCCACGAGATCCCATCTTGGGGCCTGTTCCGAAGCTACGCCGGAGGGGGAATCCATCACGGAGGGCTTCTACATCAAAACCATAGCCCCTCCTATCAAGTGTGAGTAGTTCACCTCAGACCTACGGGTCCATAGTTAGTAGCTAGATGGCTTCTTCTCTCTTTTTGGATCTTAATACAATGTTCTCCCCCTCTCTTGTGGAGAACTATTCGATGTAATCTTCTTTTTGCGGTGTGTTTGTTGAGATCGATGAATCGTGGGTATATGATCAAGTCTATCTATGAACAATATTTGAATCTTCTCTTAATTCTTTTATGTATGATTGGTTATCTTTGCAAGTCTCTTCGAATTATCAGTTTGGTTTGGCCTACTAGATTGATCTTTCTTGCAATGGGAGAAGTGCTTAGCTTTGGGTTCAATCTTGCGGTATCCTTTCCCAGTGACAGTAGGGGCAGCAAGGCACGTATTGTATTGTTGCCATCGAGGATAACAAGATGGGGTCTTCATCATATTGCATGAGTTCATCCCTCTACATCATGTCATCTTGCTTAAGGCGTTACTCTGTTTTCATTAACTTAATACTCTAGATGCATGTTGGATAGCAGTTGATGAGTGGAGTAATAGTAGTAGATGCAGGCAGGAGTCGGTCTACTTGTCTCGGACGTGATGCCTATATACATGATCATACCTAGATATTCTCATAACTATGCTCAATTCTGTCAATTGCTCAACAGTAATTTGTTCACCCACCGTAGAATACTTATGCTCTCGAGAGAAGCCACTAGTGAAACCTATGGCCCCCGGGTGCGAGCCTTCGTGTGGATTGCTTATTGGCTCGTGAGTGGAGTTCTTTGCCGCTCCATGTTGGCTGTGAGGTCGTCTATCCAGCCTGGTGGCCATTTTGATTTTTTGTTGTGGGGGGTCTAGGGCCTCCTCATTGAATTCGGGTAGCAACTTCCGCTTCGGGTAGCTCTTGGTGCGGCGATTACCACCATACTTCGCTGCTGTGTTGAGTACTTTACTCCATCTGATTTAGAGTGTGTCCTGCATAGCCTTGAGCCTTTGCTTATGCTTTTTCAGACTCCTCGCGGTGGCAACAAGCCTTTGACGGGCATTCTGCTGCTCCGGGTGCCTGTCCGGCGTTATGTCATCCGGACTATTATCTTTGACAGAATTGGTTTGTTCGGTTTGATTTTCCGTATTGCCGTGGTCCGGCAGTGGTTTGCCCTGCTCCAACGCTGGGTCTGTATGATCGTTATTTCTGCCGAGGCGGGATTTGGGGCAGCGCTTATGCCGCCGCTTTGACTGCTTCTCGAGGGGACAAGCCTTCGTTGCGTCCTTCCGTTCCTCGTCTTGTTTTGGTGCGTCCACCATGTATACGTCATGTGATGAGGTGGACGTCCAGTGCCCTATGGGCGGTGATTCCTCTTCGCCTCCCGCATCGTCGTCCATACAGTCGATGTTTTTGGAGTCGAAGTCGAGCATGTCGGTTGAGTTGTCGACTGTGGCTACCAAGTGGGTGGTGGGTGGGCCTCGAATTTCTTCGTCGTCCGCATCCCAGTCCTGCCGGACATAGTTCGGCTAGGATTCTCCTGACAAGGAGAGAGACCTTAATGAGTTCGGTATGTCGCCAAAGGGCGAGTGCTGAAAAATATCCACGGAGTTAAACTCCATGATTGGCGCACAATCAGATTCGATAGGAACGGGCGTAGGCGGTTCGGAGTCCGTGGACGGAGAAAGATCCGGCAGTTTAACCACACAACTCTCGTGCAAGGCAAGGTCGATGTTCGGCTCGACCGCCGCTGAGGGTAAGGCCTCCGTGGCGGGGTCCATCCACCCGTCCGCAGAAGGAGCGACTGGCTCCGAATTGAGGGTCGGAGCGGCTGCCGGTGCGATCTCCTTAACACTGTCCGATGGGAGAGCTAAGTCATGCTCATCGTGACCGCGTGGCGCACAAGGCAGAGGCTCGAATCCGTCGAAGATCAAATCTCCACGGATATCAGCCGTGTAGTTTAAGCTTCCAAACCTGACCAGGTGGCCAGGGGCGTAACTTTCCATCTGCTCGAGATGGCCAAGCGAATTGGCCCGCAGTGCAAAGCCACCGAGCATGAAGATCTGTCCGGGGGGAAAAGTCTCACCCTGGACCGCATCGCTATCGAGGATAGTAGGATCCATCAAGCCAAACAGCGACGACATAGAGGAACTCTCAATGAAAGCACCAATGTCGGTGTCAAAACCGGTGGATGTTGGGTAGGGGGTCCCGAACTATGCGTCTAGGCCGGATGGTAACAGGAGGCAGGGGACACGATGTTTTACCCAGGTTCCGGCCCTCTTGATCGAGGTAAAACCCTACGTCCTGCTTGATTAATATTTATGATATGGGTAGTACAAGAGTAGATCTACCACGAGATCGGAGAGGCTAAACCCTAGAAGCTAGCCTATGGTATGATTGTATGTTGTGGTTGTTGTCCTACGGACTAAAACACTTCGGTTTATATAAACACCGGAGAGGGTTAGGGTTACACAAGGTCGGTTACAAAGGAGGAGATATCCATATCCGTATTGCCTAGCTTGCCTTCCACGCTAAGTAGAGTCCCATCCGGACACGAGACGAAGTCTTCAATCTTGTATCTTCATAGTCTAACAGTCCGGCCAATAGAGATAGTCCGGCTGTCCGGAGACCCCCTAATCTAGGACTCCCTCACCCCCTTTTTTATTATTATTTCCTTTGCACACCCACTGACAGGCAGGGCCCACCTGTCATAGACACAGCCACACAGGGCCCAGCTGGCAGCCTCTCTCCCGTTTCCTTCTTTTCTTTTATTTCAGATTCGTCTTAGTTTCCATTTCTGGCATATGGGATCTTTCCATTTCTGGCAAGTCCAATTCTGGACGTTCTAAATATGGAAATTGCCAAATCTGTTCATTTCCATTTTGGGCAGTATATCATTCTAAGCATTTGTGATGATTTTTCTACAGTAACCTAGACATATTATACATGTTTTTGGGGTAGAAAAATCCCACCAATCCTGTGGTGGCATTAGTTTCTGCATTTGAGCAAGTTCATGAACATGTCATTTTACATCATGTTGCTATTTTGTCTTTTATGCATGACTAAATTCAAACATGATATGTGGTATTTTGACACATGTGGAGCTTCCTTTCATGTCTACTCCATGCTATCATTTATTTCATGCCATGAAGTGCACTGTGATGAGTTCCACAAGCTTGTAAACTTGCTATCGTGAATTTGTTTCAGAGGTCACTTGTCACAAGTGTGGGATGAAAGATCACTATTCCAGCAAGTGCACCCATGGGCGCCTTCCACCTCCTCCTCCTGTGGGGTCTCTAAGAAATGCAGTTGTCAAGAACAATCCCAAGTTTGCAAAGGTGAACATGTTGAATGCAGCTCAAGCAGAGGATTCTTCAGATGTGATCATGGGTAACCTCTCAGTTAACTCTATTCCTGCCAAAGTGTTGTTTGATTCTGGTGCTTCGCGTTCTTTCATTTCAATACCTTTTGCATCAAAGCATGAGTTTGTTTTTCAAGATTTGGCTAGGCCATTGTCTGTTGTTTCTCCGGGTAAAGTGATGTACTCAAGCAGCTTTATTTCGAATGTCGGTATCAAGATGGGCAATTATGAATTGCTGGCTTCCCCAATTGTTCTCGGCAATTCCGATATTGATCTCATTCTTGGCATGGATTGGCTTTCTCAGCACAAGGCCTTTCTTGATTGTGCTGCCAAGGAGATGAAATTGACGCATCCTTCTGAAGATGTGATCATCTTTGACGCTCGTGATGAAACCATTCGGTTGTGCTCTCTCAATGAGAAAGGCGAGATCAACGCTATTTCTCAGATTCCAGTTGTTTGTGAGTACCAAGATGTCTTTCCTGAAGAGCTTTCGGGTATGACTCCTCATTGGCGAGTCGAGTTTGTTATTTATCCCGGTACAGAACCCGTTTGCAAGCGCCCACACAAGCTTGGGCCAAAATAGCTGAAAGAATTGAAGAAACAGCTTGATGAACAAGAACGCCTGGGTCTGATCAGACCAAATTCATCTCCATGGGGTTGTGGTGTTCTTTTTGTCCAGAAGAAGGATGGCATGGACCGACTTTGCATCAATTACCACCCATTGAACAAGAAGACAATTAAGAATAAATACCCACTTCCCAACATCAACGAGTTATTCAAGCAACTCAAAGGTGCAAAGGTGTTTTCCAAGCTTGACCTCCATATGGGTTATCACCAGATTCGCATTCATGAAGAAGATATCCCAAAGACAGCATTTAGAACAAGCTTTGGTTCTTATGAATATACTGTCATGCCTTTCGGGCTTGCAAATGCCCTCCAACATTCTCTCGCATGATGAACTTCATCTTCAACCCCTAAACCAATGAATTCGTCCTGGTGTATCTTGACAATATCCTGGTTTTCTCCAACAATAAAAAGGATCATGCCAAGCATTTGCGTTTGGTGCTCGACAAGCTCAGAGAGTATCAATTCTATGCAAAGTTCTCCAAATGTGAGTTTTGTCTTGATGAAGTTCTTTACGTTGGCCACATCATCTCTGCCAAGGGCATTTCTGTTAAGCCGGAGAAGGTTTCTGCAATTGTGAACTAGGAGCCTCCTCATAATGTCAAGCAGCTCCGCAGTTTCATTGGGCTTGCAAGCTATTGCTGAAGATTTGTTGAGAACTTCTCAAAGATTGCTAAGCCTCTTCCCAACCTCCTCCAGAAGCACGTCAAGTACTCCTGGACTCCTGAGTGTGACGTTGCTTTCAACACTCTCAAAGAGAAGCTCGTCACAGCTCCGGTCCTAACTCCTCCTGATGAGTCCAAACCCTTCGAAGTTTTCCGTGATGCCTCGTTGCAAGGTCTCGGTGCTGTGTTAATGAAAGAGAAGAATGTTTTGGCCTATAATTCTCGTCAGTTGAAGCCAAATGAAAGGAACTACGCCACTCACGATCTTGAGTTGGTGGCAGTTGTCCATGCATTAATAACATGGAGACATCTCTTGTTGGGCAGGTAAGTGAACATTTTCACCGATCACAAGAGCCTCAAATATATCTTCACTCAACCCAACCTCAACCTTTGGCAAACTCATTGGGTCGAGATGATCCAAGAGTACAATCCAAGCATTGAGTACACTCCAGGCAAGGCTAATGTGATTGCAGATGCGTTTGAGCAGAAAAGCATGTTGTACCAGCATAATTCTCAAGCCCTTCCAACCTGGACTTTGAGAAACTTTCCGCAAGCTCAACCTCCAAGTTGTTCCTCAAGGTTTTCTTGCAAACCTTCAAGTCACTCCAACTTTCGAAGATCAAATTCGTGAGGCACAACTTCTTGATACCATGGTGAAGAAGGTGAAACATGGTATTGTGATACGTCTCCAACGTATCTATAATTTTTTATTGTTCCATGCTATTATATTATCTGTTTTGGATGTTTAATGGGCTTTAATATGCTCTTTTATATTATTTTTGGGACTAACCTATTAACTGGAGGCCTAGTGCCAGTTCCTATTTTTTTTGCCTATTTAGACTTCTGCAGAAAAGGAATACCAAATGGAATGAAACCTTCGCGATGATCTATCTTGGACCGAAAGAAAACCAGAAGACTTGGAGTTGAAGTCCGGAACTCCTTGAGGCGGCCACGAGGCAGGAGGGCGCGCCCCCACCCTCGTGGGTCCGATGAAGCTCCACCGGCGTACTTCTTCCGCATATATATACTCTTATACCCTAGATCGACCACAGAGAGCCACGAAACCACTTTCCCACCGCCGCAACATTCTGTACCCGTGAGATCCCATATTGGGGCCTTTTCTGATGATCTGCTAGAGGGGGAATCGATCACGGAGGGCTTCTACATGAACACCATTGCCTCTCTGATGAAGCGTGAGTAGTTTACCACAGACCTTCGGGTCCATAGTTATTAGCTAGATGGCTTCTTCTCTCTCCTTGATTCTCAATACAAAGTTCTCCTCGATGTTCTTGGAGATCTATCTGATGTAATACTCTTTTGCAGTGTGTTTGCCGAGATCCGATGAATTGTGGGTTTATGAGAAAGATTATCTATGAATATTATTTGGTTCTTCTCTGAATTCTTATATGCATGATTTGATATCTTTGCAAGTCTCTTCAAATTATCAGTTTAGTTTGGCCTACTAGATTGATCTTTCTTGCAATGGGAGAAGTGCTTAGATCTGGGTTCACTCTTGCGGTGTCCTTTCCCAGTGACAGTAGGGGCAGCAAGGCACGTATTGTATTGTTGCCATCTAGGATAAAAAGATGGGGTTTATATCATATTGCTTGAGTTTATCCCGCTACATCATGTCATCTTGCTTAAAGCGTTACTCTGTTCTTATGAACTTAATACTCTAGATGCATGTTGGATAGCGGTCGATGTGTGGAGTAATAGTAGTAGATGTAGAATCATTTCGATCTACTTAACACGGACGTGGTGCCTATATTCATGATCATTGCTTACATATTCTCGTAACTGTGCACTTTTCTATCAATTGCTCGGCAGCAATTTGTTCACCCACCGTAATACATGCTATCTTGAGAGGAGCCACTAGTGAAACCTATGGCCCCCGGGTCTCTTTCTTATTATATTGCATCTCTTTTATTTACATCGCATCTCGTTTACTATTTTGCAATCTTTACTTTCCAATCTATACAACAAAAATACCAAAAATATTTACTTAACTATCTCTATCAGATCTCACTTTTGCAAGTGACCGTGAAGGGATTGACAACCCCTTTATCGCGTTGGTTGCGAGGTTCTTGATTGTTTGTCTAGGTACTAGGTGACTTGTGCGTTATCTCCTACTAGATTGATACCTTGGTTTTCACAAACTGAGGGAAATACTTACGCTACTTTGCTGCATCATCCTTTCCTCTTCAAGGGAAAACCAACACATGCTCAAGAGGTAGCAAGAAGGATTTCTGGCGTCGTTGCCAGGGAGATCTTCGCCATGTCAAGACATCCAAGTACCCATCATAAACTCTTCTCCCTTGCATTACATTATTTGCCATTCGCCTCTCGTTTTCCTCTCCCCTACTTCTAAAACCATTTTCGAAAACCTTTGCCTTTTCTTCGTCCCTCTTCCGTTCGCCTCTTTCCGCTTGCCTCTTGTGTGTTTGTTCTTAGTGCGGTTTGTTGCCATCATGTATGAAATTGGGGAGCTTATTATTGAAAAGGATAGTAGTAATGATGGGGGAAACTTTGATGCTTTTAATAATCCTCATGAAGAACCTACTATTTTACACACTAAAAAGTTTCGGATTGGTAGTGGTAATATTATTGGAAAAGGAGTTATTCAAGATTTGTTTACTTGCGCCGGTGCTTTGCCCACTATGGGCGGGTCTATTCTTCATAAAACTAGTAGTCTTGCGGATGCTATATATTTGCTCGTGATTGAACTTGCCACATGTATCCTTGCATACAAAGGATTTTTCTAGAATTTTCCAATATTGAGCATTCTTCTGTTAAGCGAGCAGCTACCATCTTTTTGGCTCATGAGTTCAGATTTATAATAAAAGAGGCGAATGAATTTTTTGCGCATTTTAGGGAGGATGCCGACCGTCCTCCCATAGAAGCAATCATTTTTTATCAAGAATACATAATGCGTTTACGATCTTTAGATCATGTTGCTTATAATGAAAACCTTAGAAAAAAGGTTCCTACCGATGTTCTAGTTGACAGGATTTCTGAACTTAACGATAATTTTGCTATCTAGAACAATGGGTTAGGTTTTTCTCTTGAACAAAGGCTCATGACTTTTTGCCAAAAGAATGCTTATAATGATGAATTGTTGTGCAATATGAGGGGCCAAAGGAGGAACCAATACCTCCCGAGCTTGATCTTGGGGACTTTTGTCTCATTAAATTTAGTCCTTTTGATTACTTTTGCTTGACACAAAGAAAACTTGCTTCTGAACGTAGGGAGTATGAGATGAGTTTTCTCAATTTCCCTTATCATTATCATGGCAATACCTAGATCTATTCTTGTTTTTATGCCTAGCTAGGGGCATTAGACGATAGCGCTTGTTGGGAGGCAACCCAATTTTATTTTTGTTCTTTACTTTTTGTTCTGGTTTAGTAATAAATAATTCATCTAGCCTCTATTATGATTGTGTTTTTATGTTTGAATTAGTGTTTGTGCCAAGTAAGCCTTTAGGATCTTCTTGGGTGATTGTTGTTTGATCTTGCTGATAAAAACAGAAAGTATGGGCTCACGAAAATAATTTTAATTTTTTACTAGATAGTGATAAAATAGCAATTCCAACTGCATTAGATCAATATACAAATTTTCCTGGTCGTCATAATTTTTCAGAATTGTTGGAGTTACAAAATTATTCGAAACCTACAGATTGCTACAGACTGTTCTGTTTTTGACAAATTCTGTTTTTTGGGGTATTGTTTGCTTATTTTGATGCATCTATGGCTATTATCGCGGGGTATGTAAAATAGAGAAGTTGGAATACAGTAGGTTTAGCTCCAATACAAATAAAGAATGAGTTAATTACAGTACCTTAGAGTGGTGATTTACTTTCTTATACTAACGGAGCTCATGAGATTTTCTGTTGAGTTTTGTGTTGTGAAGTTTTCAAGTTTTTGGGTAAAGATTTGATGGATTTCGGAACAAGGAGTGGCAAGAGCCTATGCTTGGGGATTCCCAAGGCACCCCAAGGTAAAATTCAAGGAAAACCAAAACCCTAAGCTTGGGGATGCCCCAGAAGGCATCCCCTCTTTCGTCTTCGCCTATCGGTAACTTTACTTGAGGCTATATTTTTATTCACCACATGATATGTGTTTTGCTTGGAGCGTTTTGTATGATTTGAGTCTTTGATTTTTAGTTTACCACAATCATCCTTGCTGTACGCACCTTTTGGGAGAGACACACATGAATTGGAATTTATTAGAATACTCCATGTGCTTCACTTATATCTTTTGAGCTAGATAATTTTGCTCTAGTGCTTCACTTATATCTTTTTAGAGCACGGTGGTGGTTTTATTTTATAGAAATTATTGATCTCTCGTGCTTCACTTAAATTATTTTGAGTCTTTTAGAACAGCATGGTAATTTTCTTTGGCTGTAAAATTAGTCCTAATATGATAGGCATCCAAGATGGGTATAATGAAAACTTTCATATAAAGTGCATTGAATACTATGTGAAGTTTGATTCCTTATGATTGTTTTGAGATATGAATATAGTGATATTAGATTCATGCTAGTTGAGTAGTTGTGAATTTGAGAGATACTTGTGTTAAAGTTTGTGATTCCCATAGCATGCAGGTATGGTGAACCGTTATGTGATGATGTCAGAGCATGATTTATTTTTTGATTATCTTCCTTATGAGTGGCGGTCAGGGATGAGCGATGGTCTTTTCCTACCAATCTATCCCCCTAGGAGCATGCGTGTAATACTTTGTTTAGATAACTAATAGATTTTTGCAATAAGTATGTGAGTTCTTTATGACTAATGTTGATTCCATGGATTATACGCACTCTCACCCTTCCACAATTGCTAGCCTCTCTAGTACCGCGCAACTTTCGCCGGTACCATAAACCCACCATTTACCTTCCCCAAATCAGCCACCATAGCTACATATTATGGCATTTCTATAGCCATTCCGAGATATATTGCCATGCAACTTTCCACCGTTTCGTTTATTATGACACGCTCCATCATTATCATATTGCTTTGCATGATCATGTAGTTGACATCGTATTTGTGACAAAGCCACCATTCATAATTTTTCATACATGTCACTCTTGATTCATTGCACATCCCGATACACCGCCGGAGGCATTCACATAGAGTCATATTTTGTTCCAAGTATTGAGTTGTAATTCTTGAGTTGTAAATAAATAAAAGTGTGATGATCATCATTATTAGAACATTGTCCCATGTGAGGAAAGGATGATGCAGACTATGATTCCTCCACAAGTCGGAGTGAGACTCCTGATGAAAAGCAAAGAAAAAAAAGAGGCCATAGAAATAGAGAAAGGCCCAAATAAAAAAATAAAATAAAAAATGAGAGAAAAAGATAGAAGGGCCAATGCTACTATCCTTTTTCCACACTTGTGATTCAAATAGCACCATGATTTTCATGATAGAGAGTCTCCTATTTTGTCACTTTCATATACTAGTGGGAATTTTTCATTATAGAACTTGGCTTGTATATTCCAATGATGGGCTTACTCAAAATGCCCTAGGTCTTCATGGGCAAGCGAGTTGGATGCACACCCACTTAGTTTCTTTTTGAGCTTTCATACACTTATAGCTCTAGTGCATCTGTTGCATGGCAATCACTACTCACTCACATTGATATCTATTGATGGGCATCTCCATAGCCCGTTGATACGCCTAGTTGATGTGAGACTCTATATTTTCCTTTTTTGTCTTCTCCACAACCACCATTCTATTCCACCTATAGTGTTATATCCATGGCTCATGCTCATGTATTGCATGAAGATTGAAAAAGTTTGAGAACATCAAAAGTATGAAACAATTGCTTGGCTTGTCATCGGGGTTGTGCATGATTTAAATATTTTGTGTGATGAAGATAGAGCATAGCCAGACTATATGATTTTGCAGGGATAGCTTTCTTTGGCCATGTTATTCTGAGAAGACATGATTACTTTGTTAGTACGCTTGAAGTATTATTATTTTTATGCCAATTAAACTTTTGTCTTGAATCTTCTGGATCTGAACATTCATGCCACAATAAATAAAATTACATCGATAATTATGTTAGGTAGAGCATTCGACATCAAATTTTTTGTTTTTATCCTTTACCTACTCGAGGACGAGCAGGAATTAAGCTTGGGGATGCTTGATACGTCTCCAACGTATCTATAATTTTTTATTGTTCCATGCTATTATATTATCTGTTTTGGATATTTAATGGGCTTTAATATGCTCCTTTATATTATTTTTGGGAGTAACCTATTAACCTGAGGCCCAGTGCCAGTTTCTGTTTTTTTGCCTATATAAGAGTTTTGCACAAAAGGAATACCAAACAGAATCCAAACGGAATGAAACCTTCACGATGATCTTTCTTGGACCGAAAGCAAACCAGAAGACTTGGAGTTGAAGTCTGGAACTCCATGAGGCGGCCACGAGGCAGGAGGGCGAGCCCAGGGGGGTAGGGGCGCCCCCACCCTCGTGGGCTCCATGAAGCTCCACCGACGTACTTCTTCCACCTATATATACTCTTATACCCTAGATCGACCGCAGAGAGCCATGAAACCACTTTCCCACCGCCAAAACCTTCTGTACCCGTGAGATCCCATCTTGGGGCCTTTTCCGGCGATCTACCGAAGGGGGAATCGATCACAGAGGCTTCTACATCAACACCATAGCCTCTCCGATGAAGTGTGAGTAGTTTACCACAGACCTTCGGGCCCATAGTTATTTGCTAGATGGCTTCTTATCTCTATTTGATTCTCAATACAAAGTTCTCCTTGATGTTCTTGGAGATCTATCTGATGTAATACTCTTTTGCGGTGTGTTTGCCGAGATCTGATGAATTGTGGGTTTATGAACAAGATTAACTATGAATATTATTTGGTTCTTCTCTGAATTCTTATATGCATGACTTGATATCTTTGCAAGTCTCTTTAAATTATCGGTTTAGTTTGGCCTACTAGATTGATCTTTCTTGCAATGGGAGAAGCGCATAGCTTTGGGTTCAATCTTGCGGTGTCCTTTCCTAGTGACAGTAGGGCAACAAGGCACGTATTGTATTGTTGCCATCGAGGATAAAAAGATGGGGTTTATATGATATTGCTTGGGTTTATCCCTCTACATCATGTCATCTTGCTTAAAGCGTTACTCTGTTCTTATGAACTTAATACTCTAGATGCATGCTGGAGAGCGGGCGATGTGTGGAGTAATAGTAGTAGATGCAGAATCGTTTCGATCTACTTGACACGGAAGTGATGCCTATATTCATGATCATTGCTTAGATATTCTCATAACTATGCACTTTTCTATCAATTGCTCGGCAGTAATGTGTTCACCCACCGTAATACATGCTATCTTGACAGAAGACACTAGTGAAACCTATGGCCCCAGGGTCTCTTTCTTATTATATTGCATCTCTTTTATTTACTTCACATCTCATTTACTATTTTGCAATCTTTACTTCCCAATCTATACAACAAAAATACCAAAAATATTTACTTTACTCTCTATATCAGATCTCACTTTTGCAAGTGACCGTGAAGGGATTCACAACCCCTTTATCGCATTGGTTGCGAGGTTCTTGATTGTTTGTGCGGGTACTAGCTGACTTGTGCATTGTCTCCTACTAGATTGATACCTTGGTTCTCAAAAACTGAGGGAAATACTTACACTACTTTGCTGCATCACCCTTTACTCTTCAAGGGAAAACCAACGCATGCTCAAGAGGTAGAATATTTCCAAGGGCCTTTCCAAGTACAAGTGCCATCGCATTGATGACAAAGACACCTTATTATTCGAGGACCGGATTGTGGTCCCAAAAGGAGATCTAAGGAAGGTCATAATGAATGAAGCACACAATTCTCTTCTTTCCATCCACCCAGGCAGTTCGAAGATGTACCATGACCTCAAGCAGTCATATTGGTGGACTCGCATGAAGCGAGAGATTGATCAATTCGTGAACGAATGTGATGTCTATCGAAGGGTGAAAGCAGAACATTAACAACCAGCTGGTCTCCTCCAACCGCTTGCTATTCCAGAATGGAAGTTTGATAATATCGAAATGGACTTTGTCACTGGCTTTCCCATGTCCAAGCGGGGGAATCATGTTATCTTCATTGTCATCGACAAGCTTACAAAAGTGGCTCAGTTCCTTCTAGTCAAAGAATCTATCACGACAACTCAGTTGGCAGAGTTGTACACGTCCTGAATTGTCTCGTTGCACGGAATTTCGCAATTGATCTCTTCAGACCGTGGAAGCATTTTCAGTTCCAAGTTCTGGGACTCCTTCTAGAAGGCCATTAGCACCAACATTCATTTCAGCATGGCTTTCCACCATCAAACAAGTGGCCAAGTCGAGAGAGTCAACCAAATCTCGAAGACATGCTCAGAGCTTGTGTCATCTCTTTCGGTATGAAGTGGGAAGATAGCCTCCCTTATGTCGAGTTCTCCTACAACAACATCTACCAAGCAAGTTCGGGCAAGGCCTCATTTGAAATTCTTTATGGGAGAAAGTGTCGTACTCCTCTAAACTGGTCTGAGACTGGTGAACGCCAACTTCTCGACAATGACTTGATCACAGAAGCTGAAGAAATGTGTAAAGTCATCCATGAAAATCTCGAAGCCGCGCAATCACGCCAGAAGAGTTACTATGGTAGCAAGCACCGTGACTTGGCTTTCGAGATCGGAGACCATGTCTATGTCGGCATCTCTCCCATGAAAGGCACTCAACACTTCGGTATCAAAGGGAAGCTTGCCCCTAGATATGTGGGTCCTTTCAAGATCATTGGAAAAAGAGGCGACCTCGCCTATCAACTTGAGCTCCCTTCTAACTTCTCAAATGTGCACCATGTGTTTCATGTGTCACAACTTCACAAGTGCTTAAAGACGCCCGAGCGCACTATCAACTTCGAAGAAATTGACCTCCAAGAAGACTAGTCTTATCATGAGCATCCCGTTGCCATTCTTGAAGAAACTGAGCGCAAAACTCGCAACAAGTCGATCAAATTCCTCAAAGTTAAATGATCTCACCATTCCGATCGAGAACCTACTTGGGAGCACGAGGATCACCTCCGTTCCGAATATCCAGAGTTCTTTCAGTCCTAGATCTCGGGACGAGATCCTCTTGTATTGGAGGAGAGTTGTAACACGCCAGATGTAAAGCTTCCATATTTGGCAATATATGCATGTTGATCTCCATCCAATTCCGTTTGGGGTTCCATATTTTCGGCTCATCTTGTTTTGTTATGTTGTTCTACTCATTGCCATGCCATGCTTACCTTGTCATACTGCATTTGTGCTTGTGTCTGTTTGCATTGTCATAATCATCATGTGCATTGTCATAATCATGCATGTTGTATTGTTGCATGCTCCATGTGTGGTTCTTGCACCATCACTCCTCCTTCCTTCCCTTTCTTCCTTTTCTGCAAGTGCCATTTTTCCCTTCTCCATTAATGTCCAACTTTTCACCAATATTCTAGCACCATGCCCAAGACTTCTCTGCCAAATTTCAGCTTCATGTAAGTTGTTTTGGTCAGGTTCAAAAATGACCCAAGTCTGAACTAAATTCAAACTTGCATTATTTTTCTACATCTAAAAATGCCTGGGACAATTTTATAAAATAGAGAAATATTTCAGGGTTATGGGAATATTTTTATATTTCTTTAACTCCTCTCCTAGAACCCTGGACTTTTCCTTTAATTGCACCTGTTTATCTAAATAAATAGAATTAGTAAAGAGGCAAAGCTTACCTGGGCCGGCCTCGCAGCGCAGCAGCCACCGCAGCCCAGCAAGCGTAGCCACCTGGCACCCGTGCGAGCCCTCCTTCCTCCTTTTCTCACCCATGCGCGCGCACACCCCCGCTAGCCGTGTGCCACATCGCTCCACGGGTCCCACTATTCAGAGACCATGCCCACGCCCACACCCACCTTTTCTTCCTCCACACGCCATCCCCATCGGGACCGCGAGCCCGAGCGCACCGTCGTGCCATCCTGTCGCCCTAGCCCCTTTTAAACCCCTCTCCATGTCTCCCTGCCTCTCTAGGGTTCCCTCTTCCCTCTCGCCGCCGCCGCTAGGTGAAGGAGCCACCAAATCCGCCGCTAGGACCCCATCCCGAACGCGTATGAGAGCACGGCCTTGTCGCCGTCATACTCACCGTCATCCTCAGCGTCACCAACCGTGTCTGACATCTTCCCCGGAGTCAACTACTTCCACGACGTTAACTACATGGAGCCGAGGGCCTCGTTCGCGTCGACTTCTTCCTCGTCTTCGACTCCGGCCGCCGCAAGTGTTCGATCACTGTCACCGACGTCTCCGACGTCCCCTCGTGTACCCAAGCACACCACCGTGTTTGTGGTGAGCACGCGCTCCTCACCGACCTCTTTCCCCCCTCTATTTACGCGCTTTGTCAAGGGTTGCCCCTCGCACCTGAACGCGCCGCCGTCGGGCCTCGTCTCCGGCGAGTGCCCCAACCTCCTTAGCGCTTCCTTGCTTGTCTGTCACGATCGCTGTGTCGCGTAGGCCGGTTCCACATGTTCATCTGCTCGCGTAGTCCTACGCCTCACCGTGTTCGCCTACGTCATCGCCGGTGTCGACTCCGTCGTCGTCCGGTGCAGCTAGTGGCACTCAGGTTGATGGAATCCCCTTGCGGTACCATTGCGCACCTACGTCATCTCACTGCTACCTCTTGAGCACTGCGTTGGATTTCCCCGAAGAGGAGAGGATGATACAACAAAGTAGCGTAAGTATTTCCCTCAGTTTTTGAGAACCAAGGTATCAATGCAGTAGGAGGCTACGCGCGAGTCCCTCGTACCTACACAAAAACAATAGCTCAACGCAACCAACGCGCTTAGGGGTTGTCAATCCCTTCACAGTGAGATCTGATAGAGATGATAAATGATATTTTTGGTATTTTTGGTATAGAGATGCAAAGTAAAAAGTAAAAGAAAAGTAAAAGCAAAGAAATAATAAAGTGATGGAGATTGATATGATGAGAAATAGACCCGGGGGCCATAGGTTTCACTAGTGGCTTCTCTCAAGAGCATAAGTATTCTACGGTGGGTGAACAAATTACTGGTGAGCAATTGACAGAATTGAGCATAGTTATGAGAATATCTAGGTATGATCATGTATATAGGCATCACGTCTGAGACAAGTAGACTGACTCCTGCCTGCATCTACTACTATTACTCCACTCATCGACCGCTATCCAGCATGCATCTGGAGTATTAAGTTAAAAACAAAGTAACGCCTTAAGCAAGATGTCATGATGTGGAGGGATAGTTTCATGCAATATGATAAAAAACCCCATCTTGTTATCCTCGATGGCAACAATACAATACGTGCCTTGCTGCCCCTTCTGTCACTGGGAAAGGACACCGCAAGATCGAACCCAAAGCTAAGCACTTCTCATATGGCAAGAAAAACCAATCTAGTAGGCCAAACCAAACTGATAATTTGAAGAGACTTGCAAAGATAACCAATCATACATAAAAGAATTCAGAGAAAATTCAAATATTATTCATAGATATACTAGATCATAGACCCACAATTCATCGGTCTCAACAAACACACCGCAAAAAGAAGATTACATCGAATAGATCTCCACAAGAGAGGGGGAGAACATTGTATTGAGATCCAAAAAGAGAGAAGAATCCATCTAGCTACTAACTATGGACCCGTAGGTCTGAAATAAACTACTCACACTTCATCGGAGGGGCTTGGATGATGATGTAGAAGCCCTCCGTGATCGATGCCCCCTCCGGCGGAGCTCCGGAATAGGCCCCAAGATGGGATCTCGTGGATACAGAAAATTGCGGCGGTGGAATTAGGTTTTTGGCTCCCTCCCCCGATCGTTTGGGGGTACATGGATATATATGGGAGGAAGAAGTACGTCGATGGAGCTTCGAGGGGTCCACGAGGCAGGGGGCGCGCCCTAGGGGGGGGCCTCCACCCTCGTGGATTTCTTGACGGAGGGTCCAAGTCTCCTGGATATTATCTGATGAGAAAATCACGTTTCCGAAGGTTTCATTCCGTTTGGACTCCGTTTGATATTCTGTTTCTCCGAAACACTGAAATAGGCAAAAAACAGCAATTCTAGGTTGGTCCTCCGGTTAATAGGTTAGTCCCAAAAATAATATAAAAGTGGAAAATAAAGCCCAATATAGTCCAAAACAGTAGATAATATAGCATGGAGCAATCAAAAATTATAGATACGTTGGAGACGTATCAAGCATCCCCAAGCTTAATTCCTTCTCGTCCTCGAGTAGGTATGATAAAAACAGAATTTTTGATGCAGAGTGCTACTTGGCATAATTCTAATGGAATTCTTCTTAATTGTGGTATGAATATTCAGATCCGAAAGATTCAAGAAAAAAGTTCATATTGACATAAAAATGATAATACTTCAAGCATACTAACTAAGCAATTATGTCTTCTCAAAATAACATGGTCAAAGAAAGTTCATCCCTTCAAAATCACATAGTTTAGTCATGTTTCATTTTTGTCACACAAGAATGCTCTCATCATGCACAACCCCAATGACAACCCAAGCAATTGTTTCATACTTTAGTAATCTCAAACCTATAAACTTTCACACAATGTATGAGCGCGAGCCATGGACATAGCACTATAGGTGGAATAGAATATAATGAGGGGGTTATGTGGAGAAGACAAAAAAGGAGAAAGTCTCACATCAACGAGGCTAATCAATGGGCTATGGAGATTCCCACCGATTGATGTTAATGCAAGGAGTAGGGATTGTCATGCAACGGATGCACTAGAGCTATAAATGTATGAAAGCTCAACAAAAGAAACTAGTGGGTGTGCATCCAACTTGCTTGCTCACGAAGACCTAGGGCACTTGAGGAGGCCCATTGTTGGAATATACAAGCCAAGTTCTATAATGAAAAAAAATTCCCACTAGTATATGAAAGTGATAACATGAGAGACTCTCTACTATGAGGATCATGGTGCTACTTTGAAGCACAAGTGTGGTAAAAGGATAGTAACATTGTCCCTTCTCTCTTTTTCTCTAATTTTTGTGGGCCTTTTCTTTTTTTATGGCCTTCCTCTTTTTTTGGGCCTTCTCTTTTTTTTGGAATTTCTCTTTTTTTATTCCTCATTTGGACAATGCTCTAATAATGATGATCATCACACTTCTATTTATTTACAACTCAATGATTACAACTCGATACTAGAACAAAGATGACTCTATATGAATGCCTCCGGCGGTGTACCGGGATATGCAATGAACCAAGAGTGACATGTATGAAATAATTATGAACGGTGGCTTTGCCAGAAATACTATGTCAACTACATGATCATGCTAAGAAATATGACAATGATGAATGTGTCATGATGAACGGAATGATGGAAAGTTGCATTGCAATATATCTCAGAATGGCTATGGAAATGCCATAATAGGTAGGTATGGTGGCTGTTTTGAGGAAGATATAAGGAGGTTTATGTGTGAAAGAGCGTATCATATCACGGGGTTTGGATGCACCAGCGAAGTTTGCGCCAACTCTCAATGTGAGAAAGGGCAATGCACGGTACCGAAGAGGCTAGCAAGGATGGAAGGGTGAGATTGTGTATAATCCATGGACGCAACATTAGTCATAAAGAACTCACATACTTATTGCAAAAATCTACAAGTCATCAAAAACCTCGGCACTACGCGCATGCTCCTAGGGGGATAGATTGGTAGGAAAAGACCATCGCTCATCCCCGACCGCCACTCATAAGGAAGACAATCAAACAACACCTCATGTTTCAAATTTGTTGCATAACGTTTACCATACGTGCATGCTACGGGACTTGCAAACTTCAACACAAGTATTTCTCAATTTCACAACTACTCAACTAGCATGACTTTGATATTATTACCTCCATATCTCAAAACAATCATTAAGCATCAAACTTTTCTTAGTATTCAACACACTAATAAGAAAGTTTTATTATTAATCTTGCATACTGTAACATCCCAAATTTTCAATTTGGAATGTTATACACTAGATCATCATGCATATCATTTTTTTCTTGCATTTCGGTTGATCCTAGAAATTTCACGCAACTCAAGGACCTTCGGAGAGAGTTGGAGATTTCATTATTTTCATATTTGAGAGTTTTCTCGAATTTGGAAAAGAGGATCATTTGATTTATTTATTTCATCTTCAATTAATTTTCCTATATCAAATATAAGAGAGGGAATAATATGACTTTCCCAACATTGAGGAAAAATGAAGATTTAATAAATAGATCAATTTTGGTTTTTCCGGAGTTGTTTGCTTTTTATTTGGATAGGGAAAAATGCGTGTTTTCGAAAATTGCATTTTAGGCCCGGAGAAAAGTTCATTTTGTTCGACTCATTTTTAGGAGTCGGGGAAAATTTACTTTATTAGTTTTGGAGCTCGTTTAGATTTTCTTTTCTGTGTTTTTCTGCGCGCGAGACCGTTTAAAAAAAAGAGACTCCCGCCAGGCCAGCTGTGCCAAAGGCCCAGCCAGCCGGCCTCCTCCCAGCCACGTGCGCGCGCGCCAGGCGCAGGCAGTGCCGCCGCCTCGCTCAGGCCGAGTCCTAAAAGGACTTAGGCCGGTAGCCCCCCTCTTTCCTATGTTCCGTTTTCCTTTTTCTTCCAGGACTCTTTTTCCTATTCTATTTTCTTGTCCCCTACCCCAAGTCTCCTCTCCCCTCCCCAATATAAATACCCCAACACCCCCCCTCTAAAGCCATCAAATCAAACCCCAAGCCTCCACCGCACCCCACCCCGCGCCCTACACCACTGCCGCGCCACCCCACCAACGCGCCGCCGCCGCACCTTGCCCACGCCGCCGCCGCACCTTGCCCACGCCGCCGCCCTACGCCACGCCGCCGGAGCCCCTCGCCGGAGACCTCGCCGGAGGTTGCCCCGCGTCTCTTTTCCTTGGATCGTTTTCTTCTAATCGTTCCGATTCTTTTCTTCTCTTCCGATTCGTTTTCTAGATCGGTTTTTCATTTCGGTTTTCTTCTCCGAAACCCTAGATCGGATTCGTTTTCTTTTCCGATTTAGTTGCCTTTGGACCGTTTGACGGACCGTTCGTCCTAACGA
The DNA here is from genome assembly GCF_003073215.2 of Triticum urartu. Taxonomy (NCBI): domain Eukaryota; kingdom Viridiplantae; phylum Streptophyta; class Magnoliopsida; order Poales; family Poaceae; genus Triticum; species Triticum urartu. The sequence goes on along the minus strand of NC_053027.1, from coordinate 349,006,538 downwards.
ACGTGATCACCGGATTCTTCTAGGTTAACGAACGGCCGTTCGTTTAACCGTTCTTCTTTTTCTTCTCGTCGGATTTATTCCGCGATCGCGATCTTAGATCCGATCTTCGTTCTAGTTTATCTTCTCGCTCGTTTATCGGAATCAGGTGATTCAAGCGCCTGGAGTTTCGTTTCGAAACCGCCGTTCCGTCTAATCAACTTAAACAAGTTTTTGCTACGGTAAAATTTGACCTAGTTTCAACTTGCTAGAACCGAGTTGTTTTTCTTCCGCCGTTTGTTTTCCGTTTCTTTGTTCGGTTCGTTCTTTTTTTGCAACCGGAGTTCTTAAGTTGAACGTTCTGGTTCGTTCTCTTGTTCGAGTTTTACCTGTGCATTAGATGAGTACTTATTGTGTGCTTGTTGTTTGTCTGCGATAGATCACCCGGATTGCGCCGCTTGTTACTTCGAAACCCTAGGTCTCGCGGATCATCAGCAAGGCAAGTAACACTTTGATCATACCTTTTCTACAACCCATGTTTTATTGCACTAGATCAATCCTCTCACACTGCATGATTAGGATCTAATTAAATTGTGGGATGGGAAGTAGATGAGGTAGTACCTATTACCTGTTTATTATGAAACCTTTGGGAGTTACTTCTACGTTTGCTTATTATGCCATGCTATGCTAGTAGACGTGGATTGGGTGAGTGATATTCCATGACAGATGTGAGTTGATAATTTTAATGGTTTATCTAAGGTGGCAACTTAAACACACATCTGGGTGGATTGAGGCACCTGATGTCTATCAGGACTTGCCTGTTTTTTTCGGACCGCCACCCAGGCCCAAAGGGATCATAAGATAATTCATGCTAGAAACTTCCGTGTGCAGGCACATGCTACTATGGGCTCTGGCGTAGTTGACTAAGTTGTGCGAACTCTTATGGGGTGGACTAGCACATGTAGGGGTTGTAGGTGGTACGGTCTACCCCACATGTAAGGTGCTAGCGCTTCTGAAAGACTATGTCTCCGTCATCCGTTTCTCAAACACCATGTAGTGCGAGAAAACAAATGGAGGCGATCGAGTCATGTGGGGAAAAGTGCGCAAACCTCTGCAGAGTGTACAAACTAATCATGATTAGCCGTGTCCCCGGTTATGGACAACTTGAGTATCTAGTACTTGAATATCATGTGAATCTCATCATGTTACTTCTAATAAATGTTGTTGGGTTTTAATTATTTTTAATTGGGATTGAGAATGCTGTCAACCATTCTCAATGTTTCACAACTACCATGATAGTTAAATAAATTTATTCCTTTGCAGTAGGGAAAAACTGGCTTTACATAAAACTGTAACCATAGAGCTTTCCACCAGCCATATATGCATATAGTATAGCTGTTTCATTCCATTACTCTCTATGTGTTACTTTGCCAGCATATTCCATGTGCTGACCCGTTTTCGGGCTGCAACTTCTCATGTTGCAGACTTTTCAGACGACGATTGAGGTGTTTTAGGTCGTGGTTCTATACTCAGTGATGCCGTTGGAGATGATGGACCCATTTATCTTCCGAGTCTTCCGCTGTTATCGTCATTAGATGGCCTTAAGCCATATTTATTGTAATAAGTTCTATTTGAGACAACGATGTAATAAGTGTGTGATTGCCACTCTGCTATAAATCCTTCGCTGTACTGTGTGGTGTCAGCATTACTGATCCAGGGATGACACCGGAGCACAGTAAGCTTGATCCATTCGGATCGGGTCGCCACACATACCAAGCATATTAGGATTTTAAGCAAATTACCATGCTAATAAGACTCTCAAAATAATCTAAGTGAAGCATGAGAGATCAATAGTTTCTATAAAACAAATCCACCACCGTGCTCTAAAAGATATAAGTGAAGCACTAGAGGAAAATTATATAACTCAAAAGATATAAGCGAAGCACATAGAGTATTCTAACAAATTCCAAATCATGTATGGCTCTCTCAAAAGGTGTGTACAGCAAGGATGATTGTGTTAAACTAACAAGCAAAGACTCAAATCATAAAAGACGCTCCAAGCAAAACACATATCATGTGGTGAATAAAAATATAGCTCCAAGTAAAGTTACCGATAGAAGTAGACGAAAGAGGGGATGCCTTCCGGGGCATCCCCAAGCTTTGGCTTTTAGGTGTCCTTAGATTATCTTAGGGGTTCCATGGGCATCCCAATGCTTAGGCTCTTGCCACTCCTTGTTCCATAATCCATCAAATCTTTACCCATAACTTGAAAACTTCACAACACAACTTAAAGTAGAAAATCTCGTGAGCTCCGTTAGCGAAAGAAAACAAAAGACCACTTCAAGCTAATGTAATGAACACATTCTTTATTTATATTGTTGTTAAGCCTACTGTATTCCAACTTATCTATGGATTATAAACTATTTTACTAGCCATAGATTCATCCAAATAAGCAAACAACACACGAAAAACAGAATCTGTCAAAAACAGAACAGTCTGTAGTAATCTGTAGCTAGCGCAATATATGAAACCCCAAAAATTCTAAAATAAGTTGCTGGACGTGAGGAATTTATCTATTAATCATCTTCAAAAAGAATTAACTAAATATCACTCTCCAAATAAAAATGACAGCAGTTCTCGTGAGCGCTAAAGTTTCTGTTTTTTACAGCAAGTTCAACAAGACTTTCCCCAAGTCTTCCCAACGGTTCTACTTGGCACAAACACTAATTAAACACAAAAAACACAACAAAAACAGAGTCTAAATAAATTATTTATTACTAAACAGGAGCAAAAAGCAAGGAATAAAAATAAAATTGGGTTGCCTCCCAACAAGTGCTATCGTTTAACGCCCCTAGCTAGGCATAACAAGCAAGAATAGATCTAGGTATTGCCATAATAGTAGGATAGATTAATAAAACTCATTTCACATTCTCTACATTCGGTAGAAAGTTTTCTTTGAGGAAATCAAAAGTAATCAAAGGGCTAAATTTAACGGGACAAAAGTCCCCAATATCAACCTTGGGAGGTATAGGTTCCTCCTTTGGTCCTTCATAATGCACAACCAATTCATCATTATAAGCATTCTTTTGACAGAACTTTGTGAGCCTATATTCAAGAGAATATCCTAGTTCATTATTTCGAATAGCCAAATAATCATTAAGTTCAAAAATTCTATCAACTAAAACATTGGTAGGAACCCTTTTTCTAAGATTTTCATTGAAAGCAACATAGTCTAGAGATTGAAAACGCATTATTTCTTCTTGATCAAAGAGGATAGCCTCTATGGGAGGACGGCAAGCGTCCACCCTATAATGCACAAAGATTTCTTTGGCTTATTTTATTATGAATCTAAACTCATGAGCCAAAAAGATAGTAGCGGCATGCTTAACAGAAGAATGCTCAATATTAGAAAATTCCAGAAAAATCCTTTGTATGGAAGGATGCATGTGCATGAATTGTCTTTCAAGTTCAACTACAAGCATGGTAATAGTTTCCGCAAGACTACTAGTTCTGTAAAGGATAGAACTACCCATAGAAGGTAAAGCACCGGCACAAGTAAAGAAATCTTGAATAACTCCTTTTCCAATAATATTACCACTACCAACACGAAATTTTTTTGTATGAAAGATGGTAGGTTCTTTAGCAGGAGCATCAGAATTTTTTATGATATTATTATTGTCCATATCGACAATAATTTCCCCAATTTCAGACATAGAGGGAGAAGGTAAAGGACTTGACATAATGACAAGCTAGCAAACTAACACACGAGCAAACAAAAAGCAAACGGGCAAAAAGAGGCAAATAGAGAAGGAGGATAGAGAGAGAGAGGGCGAATAAAACAGCAAGGGTGAAGTGGGGGAGAGGAAACTGAGAGGCAAATGGCAAATAATGTAATGCGGGAGATAGGGTTTGTGATGGGTACTTGGTATGTTGACTTTTGCGTAGACTCCCTAGCAACGGTGCCAGAAATTCTTCTTGCTACCTCTTGAGCACTGCCTTGGATTTCCCCGAAGAGGAGAGGATGATGCAGCAAAGTAGCGTAAGTATTTCCCTTAGTTTTTGAAAACCAAGGTATCAATCCAGTAGGTGGCTACGCGCGAGTCCCTCGTACCTACACAAAAACAATAGCTCAACACAACCAACGCGCTTAGGGGTTGTCAATCCCTTCACCGTCACTTACGAAAGTGAGATCTGATAGAGATGATAAATAATATTTTGGGTATAGAGATGCAAAATAAAAAGTAAAATCAAAGTAAAAGAAAAGCAATAATAAAGTGATGGAGATTGATATGATGAGAAATAGACCCGGGGGCCATAGGTCTCACTAGTGGCTTCTCTCAAGAGCATAAGTATTCTAAGGTGGGTGAACAAATTACTGTTGAGCAATTGACAGAATTGAGCATAGTTATGAGAATATCTAGGTATGATCATGTATATAGGCATCACGTCCGAGACAAGTAGACCGACTCCTGCCTGCATCTACTACTATTACTCCACTCATCGACCGCTATCCAGCATGCATCTACAGTATTAAGTTAAAAACAGAGTAACGCCTTAAGCAAGATGACATGATGTAGAGGGATAGTTTCATGCAATATGATAAAAACCCCATCTTGTTATCCTCGATGGCAACAATACAATACGTGCCTTGCTGCCCCTTCTGTCACTGGGAAGGGACACTGCAAGATCGAACCTAAAGCTATGCACTTCTCCCATGGGAAGAAAAACCAATCTAGTAGGCCAAACCAAACTAATAATTCGAAGATACTTGCAAATATAACCAATCATACATAAAAGAATTCAGAGAAGATTCAAATATTATTCATAGATAGACTGGATCATAAACCCACAATTCATCAGTCTCAACAAACACACCGCAAAAAGAAGATTACATCGAATAGATCTCCACAAGAGAGGGGGAGAACATTGTATTGAGATCCAAAAAGAGAGAAGAAGCCATCTAGCTACTAACTATGGACCCGTAGGTCTGAAATAAACTACTCACACTTCATCGGAGGGGCTTGGATGATGATGTAGAAGCCCTCCGTGATCGATGCCCCCTCCGGCGGAGCTCCGGAACAGGCCCCAAGATGGGATCTCATGGATACAGAAAGTTGCGGCAGTGGAATTAGGTTTTTGGCTCCGTCCCCGATTGTTTGGGGGTATGTAGGTATATATAGGAGGAAGAAGTATGTCGGTGGAGCTTCGAGGGGCCCACGAGGTAGGGGGTGCGCCCTAGGGGGGGCCTCCACCCTCGTGACCACCTCGTGGCTTTCTTGATGGAGGGTCCAAGTCTCCTGGATCTTATCTGATGATAAAATCACGTTTCCGAAGGTTTCATTCCGTTTGGACTCCGTTTGATATTCTGTTTCTCCGAAATACTAAAATAGGCAAAAAACAGCAATTCTGGGCTGGGCCTCCGGTAAATAGGTTAGTCCCAAAAATAATATAAAAGTGGATAATAAAGCCCAATATAGTCCAAAACAGTAGATCATATAGCATGGAACAATAAAAAATTATAGATACGTTGGAGACGTTTCACTCACTAGGTTGCCGGAGCAGCCCCGTTGCGCGCCTTCGCCATCTCTGTCGCCGACGTGCAGGTGCTCCGCCTGCCTTGTTCAGTTGGATCACAAGGAGCCCAGCCCCTCCTCTACCAGTACTCCCTCTGTATCCCAATTTCTGGGGCCGCGCTGTTTCACTCGAGCGGCCCAGGTTTGATCCCCCGCGGTCGCAGCAACCCCCCTTTTTATTATTTCCTTTGCACACTCAGTGACAGGCAAGGCCCACCTGTCATATACACAACCACCTAGTGCGCAGCTGGCAGCCTCTCTCCCATTTCCTTCTTTTTCTTTTATTGCAGATTCAGCTTAATTTCCATTTCTTGCATATGGGATCTTTCCATTTCGGGTAAGTCCAATTCTAGACGTTCCAAATATGGAAATTGCCAAATCTATTCATTTCCATTTAGGGAAGTATTTCATTCTAAGCATTTGTGATGATTTTTCTACAGTAACCTAGAAATATTATATTTGTTTTGGGGGTAGAAAAATCCCACCAATCTAGCGGTGGCATTAGTTTCTGCATTTGATCAAGTTCACGAACATGTCATTTTACATCAAGTTGTTGTTTTGTCTTTTATGTATGATTAAATTCAAACATGCTATGTTTTATTTTGACACATGTGTAGCTTCCTTTTCATGTCTACTCCATGCTATAATTTATTTCATGCCATGAAGTGCACTATGATGAGTGCCACAAGCTTGTAAACTTGCTATCATGAATCTGTTTCTGCCATGCCATGATTTCTACTAAGTTTGAGATCTGTTCACATCATTTCCCATGTTTGCACTGGTACTATCATCAGTTCAGTTAGGGAGTTTTATTAAGTGCATTTAGTACTATCATGCCAAGATCTTATGTACTTTGATATGTTCTTGTAGCATGTAGTTTAGAAGCTCCAAAAATTGCAACCTGATGCTGTTTATGCCATTTTTAGTATTTTCACAAAGTATGTAAACTAGTTAGCTTTTGCATTTTGCCATGCTGTTTTAAACCTGTTCTAGTGAGTTCTAGCAGTAGCTCAGTGTTCATGATTTGTAGAGCTTCACCTGTACTTCACTACAATGTATTTTTTTCCATGTTTGGGTGCTGTAGCATGTTTAAACGTTGCATCCAAGTTGGTATGTTGCAGTTTTCGGCAGATTGCATTGCATTTTGTTTGGCTTCTCATTTCCAAACTGTGCGTCCATTTCCGGTGATCTTTATATCGATTTCAACCGAAATCTCGCAATCTATCGAGTGGCATGCTTGGTTTGCCAAGTTAATGTCATGATCATCTTTTCCCTTCCAGAGTACCCATATGCATTGCACATCATATCTTGCATTCCATGCCATGTCTTGCACCATGTTGCTTGCGCATTGCATCGGGATTGAATCTTGTTCCATTGCTTGTGTTCTTGCTTTGGGTAGAGCCGGGAGACGAGTTCATGAACGAGGAACCTGTCGAGTACGTTTACGAGGAGCAAGCTTTCGACAACCCTGAGAACATTGCAGGCAGGATGATCATTACCCCTGATATCACTTCTATCTTTGCTTGCTAGTTGTTTGCATTATAACTATGTTGCGCTACCTACCACTTGTTTAGAAAGCATCCCTTATTGCCATGTCAAGCCGCTAACCCACCTTCCTAGGAAACGTTGTTTGGCTATGTTACCGCTTTTGCTCAGCCCCTCTTATAGCGTTGCTAATTGCAGGTGCAGTACATGTTGTTCCCTGTTGGAACATGGATATGTTGGGATATCACAATATCTCTTAGTTAATTAATGCATCCATATACTTGGCAAAGGGTGGAAGGCTTGGCTTTTTGCTCGGTGTTTTGTTCCACTCTTGCTGCCTTAGTTTCCGTCATACCGGTGTTATGTTCCTTGAATTTTGCGTCCCTAACACGGTGAGGGTTTATGGGCCCCTCTTGATAGTTTGCTTTGACTAAAACTCTTCCAGCAAGGACCAACATTGGTTTTACCATTTTCCTAATAACAACTAAAATTGCATCGAGAGTAATTAACTCGAGGATTCTTAATCAACAACCCGGGCCAGTGCTCCTCATGAGTGTTGGTCCATCCTATCAACCACCGGTGGCCGCCATGGGCAACTCTAGATTGGCCTATCGGAAGTTTGGACAACCCGATTGTGACCTGAGATGAGATATGCGCGGCTACTATCAGGGTGTTGGCATGTCGGGAGGTCTTGCTGGTTTTGTTTTACCATTGTTGAAATGTCTTGTGCACTAGGATTCTGAGTCTGATCGGAGGGTCTCGCAATGGAGGATTGTCTCCGCGGCTCATGAGCTTGTCATGGGCTAAGTTGGGACACCCCTACAGGGTTTAAACTTTCGAGAGTTGTGCCCGCGGTTATGTGGCAGATGGGAGTTTTTAATATCCGATTGTAGTGAACTTGAAACCAGACTCAATTAAAATACACCAACCGCATGTGTAACTGTGATGGTCTCTTTTCGATGAGGTTCGGGAAGAGAACACTATGGGGTTATTTTTGAATGTAAGTAGTTCAGGATCACTTCTTGATCATTACTAGTTGCGACCGTTGCGTAGTTTCTCATCTTATTCTTGTATGCGTAAGTTAGCCACCATATAAATGCTAGTGCTTGCTGCAACTCCACCACATATCCATACCTTACCTTTAAGGTTTGTTAGTCTTGATACCGAGGGTGATGTGATTGCTGAGTCCCCGTGGCTCACGGATACTACAAACACAGTTGCACGTACCGACGAGACTAATGCCGGTGATGCCGCTGAACTCAAGTGGGAGTTCGATGAAGATCGTGGCCGTTACTATGTTTCCTTTTCGGATGGTCAGTAGTGGTGCCCAGTAGGGTCAATCGGGACTTAGCGAGGGTGGTTGTCCTTTATTCGTTTGATTTCGTCCATAGCCGGACTTTGTGTTCATCTTGAATGATTGTATGACTTGATGGTGTTGGTGTGACATTGTGGCGATTGTAAGACAAAGCTCGTATTCTATCTATTCAGTACATGAGATGAGCAAAGATACAACCACTCTTGCGACCATACCAATATGCGCTTATGCCCCAAGTCGTGCCTCGACACGTATGGAGTATAGTCGCATATTGGACGTGACACAATACCAGCAAGCCCAGTTTTCCACCGCTACCCTACCCCGTCGTCCCATTCTTTGGACATGTACGGTTCCCTTCCGGACGCTTGATGATGATGTGGTCGTGACCTCCATGTTCCACCCCATGATCACCGAGTCCATCTTCGCCTCCGTATCCATCCAGTTGCAACTGGAGTTCAGCCAGCTTTTGGTGTAGCCTTGGTTACACCAACTCCTTCCACACTTGAATTCACTTTCATGCACACCACCATAGCATATTAGACCATAATACCGGGGTTTCCGAAAGATTTGTGTGCTTAGGTGTGCATGCATATTATTGTTGTGAGTAGTAGTAATATGTGATGTTGATTGATTAATTGTATTATTAGCATGCTTTGTGTGCTTTTGTTTTCGTCATTTCTTTTGCTTCTTTCTTTGGGCCTTCAGTGTTAGATATTTTCCCCTTATTAAAGTTGCTTGTCAACCAACACTGGACCCGAAGAATCAGTAAGGAGTTCAAATATTTGGAAACTCAGCTAAACAGAATGGAATTCTCAGCCGACTGAAGTAAAATGGAAAGAAATATCTGATCTTGATGCCGATAATCAAGTTTTCATTAGCGTGCACTCCTCACGACCGTACGGATAATCAAGTCTCCCTCAGTGTGCACTCTTCATAGCAATGATGATCAAATCTGCAAGAAGATAAACGGTTTGCAAGATCGACAGTATATTATCAGTCAAAAGTATGATTCATATACCTGGTTTGATTCTTGTATGAGGATGATTTTGAAACATGATATACTTGGAAGAAAGCAAGAATGTTCCATGTATTCAATGCTCAGAAATGAGGATAGTCCAGCAAACCCCGTTGCATACCAGTAATCAACATTAGAAATATTAAGATGGTATGTATATGAGGTAATCGGTTCGTATATCACAATGAGAAGCTTCTGGTGTAAGCAACCCAGTCTTCCCTCGCAAGCTACCAGAGAAGCTTCCAATGCAAGGTTCCTCTATCTTCCTTAGTATGATACATGGATGACTTCCCGTGCAAGGTACTATGTCTTCTTCAGTAAGCAACTGCGAACGCTTCCGACATAAGGTACCAAGTTTTCCCTAGCAAGTCTTTAAGGGGGGAGCTTCTAAAGCACGATACCCAGTCTTCCTCAGCAAGATACTGTAGCGACCAGACCTCAAACAGTCCAATCTCTATGCTCCGGTGTCATCCCTGGATCGGTAATGCTGACACCACATAGTACTTGAAGGATTTATAACAGAGTAGCAATCACACACTTATTACATCGAGTGTCTCAAAAGAGAACTTATTACAATAAATATGGCTTAAGGCCATCTAATAATGACAACAACAGAATGCTTGGAAGATAAGTGAGTCCATCAACTCCAATGGCATCACTGAGTATAGAACCACGACCTAAAGGCACCTTACTCGTCGTCTGAAAAGTCTGCAACATGAACGTTGCAGCCCGAAACGGGTCAGCACATGGAATGTGCTGGCAAAGTAACACATAGAGAGAAATGAAAGAGTAAGGCTATACTAAATGCATATTTGGCTGGTGGTAAGCTCTATGGTTATAGTTTTGCATAAAGCCAATTTTTCCCTACTGCAAAGGAATAAATTTTATTTAGCTATCATGGTAGTTGTTAAACATTGAGAGTGTAGACACCCTCTCAATCCCAATTAAGCATCATCATTAAAACCCAACAAAATTAATTTAGAGTAACATGATGAGATTCACATGATAATCCAAGTACTAGATACTCAAGATGTCCATAACCGGGGACACAGCTAACCATGATTAGTTTATACACTCTGTAGAGGTTTGCGCACTTTTCCCCATAAGACTCGATCTCCTCCATTGGGATTCTCGCACTACATGATGTTTGAGAAACGGATGACCGAGACATAGTCTTTCAGAAGCGCTTGCTCCTTACGAACGGGTAGACCGTACCAACCTACATCCCCTACATCTTCTAGTCCACCACTTTAAGAGTTCGCACGACTTAGTCAACTATGCTAGAGCCCATAGTAGCTTGTGGCTACACACAGAAGTTTCTAGTATGAATAATCTCATGATCCCTTTGAGCCTGGGTGGCGGTCCAAAAGAAAAACAGGCAATCGCTGGAATACCCAGGTGCCTCAATCCACCCAGATGTGTGTTTAGGTTGCCACCTTAAGTAAACCATTAATTTAAAAATCTCACATCTTTCATGGATACACTCACCCAATCCACGTCTACTGGGATAGCATGGCATAACAAGAAAACGTAGAAGTAACTCCCAAAGGTTTGATAATAAAACAGGTAATAGGTACTACCTCATCTACTCCCCAAACCCACAATTTAATTAGATCCTAATCATGCAATGGTATGAGGATTGATCTAGTGCAATAAAAACTGGGTAGTAGGAGGTATGATCAAAGTGTTACTTGCCTTGCTGATGATCCGCAAAACCTAGCGATTCGATGTAGCAAGCGGCACACTCCGGGTACTCTATCGCAAACAAAAAAGCATACAATAAGTACTCATCTAATGCACAGGTAAAACTCGAATAAGAGATCTAACCAGATAGTTCAACTTAAGAACTCCGGTTGGAAAAAAGAATCAAATCAAACGAAGCAACGAAAGACAAAAGGCGAAAGAACCAAGCTTCGTTTACAATTCTGGATCTAGATCAAATTTTACAGAGGCAAAAACTTGTTTGAGTTGGTTAAACGGAAAGAGGGTTTCGAGACGAAACTCCAGGCTTTGAATCACCTGATTCCAATAAACGAGCGAAAAGTTAAACTAGAACAAAAATCGGATCAGAAATCGCGATCAGAAATAATCGCGGAATAATCCGAGAAAAAGAAAAACGACGAACAGAATAACGAACGAACGTTCGTTTTCTGGAACTGAACGATGAACGCGTTCGTTAAAACGAGTGGACGAGCGAACGCTCGCTAAATAAATAAACTAGAAAAAAACCAATCTATTAAAAAAATGAAGTTGGTTTTAAAAAAATGAATCAGTTTTTCTCAAAAAACCGGGTGGCGGGGTGGCTACCTCGGCTCGGTCCGGCGGGGCTCCGGGCGGCGGCAGTGGGCAGCAGCGGCGGCGGGCGGCGGCTGGCGGCGCAGGCGATGTGCGGCGGCGGGGCGGCGTGCGGCGCGGCTCGATGACTCGGGGTGGGGCAGCTATTTAAGGAGGGGGGCGTCCTTGCTTGGGGAGGGGGTCGACGGCGGAGCCGTGCCCGGCTCGGTCTCCTCGAGTCCGGCGGCAGCACGGTGAGGGAGTCGGTAGCCTGGCAGGCCGGCCTAGCTCGGCTGGGCCTTTGGCCCAGTCGGGCGCGGGGGGTTTTTTTTAAAACAATTTCGCCGAAAGTAAGAAAAATTCTAGAAAAATAAATAAAAATCTAAAATTGCCAAAACAAATTTTCACCGTCTAAAAAAATATTTAGAACAGGATGAACATTTGCTTGGCCCTAAATGCAATTTTTGCAAACGTGCAATTTTTCCTAAATTCAAATAAAACCACGAAAAACTCCAAAATAAAACCTTATTTGATTATTTATTAAATCCTCAATATTTCTTTATTTTGGGAAAGTCATTTTATTCCCTCTCTCATTTTTTTATAATAGAAATAATTGGGGATAAAATAAATAAAATCAAATGATCCTATTTTCAAAATTTGAGAAAACTCAAATATGAAAATAACGAAATCCCCAACTCTCTCCGAGGGTCCTTGAGTTGCGTAGAATTTCTATGATCAACCCAAAAGGCAAATAAATATGATATGCAGTGATGATATATTGTATAACATTCCAAATTGAAAATTTGGGATGTTACAAACCTACCCCCCTTAAGATGAATCTCGCCCTCGAGATTCGGGTTGGCTAGAAAATAGGCGAGGGTGGTCCTTCAGCAAATCTTCCTCTCGCTCCCAGGTGGCTTCATCCTCCGTGTGGTGGCTCCACTAAACTTTGCAAAACTTGATAACCTTGCTGCGGGTTAATCTACTGGCATACTCAAGAATCTTAACTGGTTTCTCCTCATAGGTCAAATCACTGTCCAACTGAATCACTTCCAGCAGCACTGTATCTCTCAGCGGTATATCAGCCATCTCCGCGTGGCACATCATTAACTGGGAAACGTGGAACAAGTCGTGAACTCCTCACAATCCTCCGAGTAATTCCAACTTGTAGGCTACTTCTCCCATACGCTCCAAAACCTTGTATGGTCCTATAAAACGTGGCGCTAACTTTCCCTTAACTCCAAGGCGCTTAACTCCTCGAAGTAGAGATACTCGAAGATAAACTCGGTCTCCGACTTCGTAAACTGTCTCCTTGCGTTTAGAATCTGCGTAGCTCTTCTGCCTGGACTGGGCTACCTTGAGCCTATCACGAATCATGATTTCACCTTCGGTTCAGACTCCTTAATCAGATTCGGTCCAAACAAATGTCGGTCTCCAACTTCATCCCATGACAACGGGGTTCTGCACCTTCTTCCGTACAAGGCTTCGAAAGGGGTCATCTTCAAACTGGATTGATAACTGTTGTTGTAAGAGAACTTTGCATATGGCAAATTGTTGTCCCAACTAGATCCATAATCTAGCGCACAAGCTCTCAGCATATCCTCCAAAATCTGATTGACTCTCTCGGTCTGTCCATCTGTCTGTGGATGGAAAGCTGTACTGAATTCTAGCCTGGTACCCAAAGTTTCGTGTAACTGATTCCAGAACTTTGAGGTAAACTGGGTTCCTCTATCTGATCCAATGCTCCTTGGAACTCCATGCAGACATATGATCCTGGTCATGTATATCTTTGCCAACTTGGCACTAGTATAGGTAGTCTTCATTGGGATGAAATGAGCTACCTTTGTCAAACGATCGACTACTACCCAAATCGAGTCATAGCCTGAACGAGTTCTGGGCAATCGCGTAATAAAATCCATGCCTATCTTATCCCACTTCCTTTCGGGTATTGGCAATGGCTGTAGCAATCCGGCTGGCTTCTGATGCTCTGCCTTTACTCTCTGACATACATCACAAACTGATACATACTCCGCAGTATCTTCTTCATTCCGGTCCACCAGAAAGTATCCTTCAAATCCAAATACATCTTGGTATTTCCTGGGTGAATCGAATATGGTGAATCATGGGCCTCTTGCAGAATCAACTTCCTGATCTCTGGGTCATTGGGCACATAAACACGGTCTTCAAACCATAAGGTATCGTGCTCATCCTCACGAAATCCTTTAGCTTTTAATTTGCTCATTTTCTCCTTAATAGAAGTGATCTCCTTGTCAGTCCTTTGAGCTTCTCTTATCTTATCCATCAAAGTAGACTGAATCTCCAATGCTGCTACATAGTCTCTCGGAACTATTTCCAAACATAGCTCACGAAGATTCTCGGCTAACTCTCTTGGTAAATCTCCCGTCCTTATAGTGTTGACATGGCTTATATGGCTCAATGCGTCAGCTACTACGTTAGCCTTTTCGGGATGATAATGCAATCTCATATCATAATCCTTGATGAGCTCCAACCATCTTCTCTGCCTGAGATTTAACTCCTTCTGCGTGAAGATATACTTCAAACTCTTGTGATCCGTGTACACCTCACAATGGTTTCCAATGAGAAAATGTCTCCAAGTCTTCAACGCATGCACTACGGCTGGTAACTCCAAATCATGCGTGGCATAATTCAACTCATGAGGCTTAAGCTATCGTGAGGCATATGAAACAACTCTTCCTTCCTACATAAGCACTGCTCCAAGTCCTCGATGTGAAGCGTCGCAATACACCTCATAACCCTTGGTCTAATCTGGCAAAATCAACACTGGTGATGTAACCAAACGTTTCTTCAACTCCTGGAATCTGGCCTCACACTCTTCAGTCCATTTGAACTTGGTATCCTTCTTCAAAAACTCCGTCATAGGCTTCGCAATCTTCGAGAAGTTTTCAATAAATCTCCGGTAGTATCCTGTGAGTCCAAGAAAACTCCGGATCTCTCCAACTGTTGTTGGGGCTTCCCAATTAGTCACAGTGTCAACCTTGGTGGGATCTACTGCTATACCTTCTCCAGATATAACGTGTCCGAGGAATCCAACTTCCTTCAACCAAAACTCACATTTGCTAAACTTGGCATATAACTGATGTTCTCTGAGCTTTCCAAGTACCAAACGCAAATGCTCCTTATGCTCCTCTTCATTCTTCGAGTAAACTAGGATATCATCAATAAACACTACGACGAACTTGTCCAAGAACTCCATAAATACTTTTTTCATCATGTTCATAAAATATGCGGGTGCGTTAGTCAGACCAAATGACATAACGGTATACTCGTACAACCCATACCTGGTGGTAAAAGCTGTGTTAGGTATATCCTGTTCTCGAATCTTCAACTGGTGGTATCCTGATCGCAGATCGATCTTGGAAAATACCTTAGCTCCTTGCAATCGATCAAACAGATCATGGATCATCGGTAGTGGGTACTTGTTCTTGATGGTTACTTCATTCAATCCTCGATAATCAACAATCATCCTTAACGACCCATCCTTCTTCTCCACTAGAAGTACCGGCGATCCCCAAGGTGAAGACCTTGGGCGAATATAACCCTTATCCAATAACTCTTTAATCTGCTTCTTAATCTCTTCCAAATCCTTTGCGGGCATCCTATATGGTCTCTTAGATATTGGCCCTGTGCCTGGCAAAAGCTCAATCAAAAACTCAATATCTCTATCCGGTGGCATGCCTGGCAACTCCTCTGGAAATACGTCAGGGAAATCCTTTACCACTGGTACTTCCTCCTGCACAACTCCTGTTAGGGAATTTACTTGAGTCCTCTTCGGCACATGCCGGGATACATACTTGATCCTTCTTCCTTCTGGCTTTGTAAGCAAAATTGATTTACTGGCGCATTCAATATTCCCTTCATACTTCGATAACCAATCCATGCCTAATATCACATCCAATCCTTGGGATTCCAATACTATTAGGTCCGAGGGAAATACATAGTTACCAATCCTTAATGCTAACCGATCACACCATAGACTAGCCATATACTCTGCTCCAGGCCAGGTTACTAACATGGGTTACCTAAGGGATTGGGTTGGCAGTTTATACTTATCCACAAATCCCCTTGAGATGTATGAATGCGATGCACCAGTATCAAAAGGAACGAGTGCAGTAAATGACTTAACCAAAAACTTACCGATTACTACATCCGGCTGCTCTTCAACCTCCTCCACGTTAACGTGGTTCACCTGTCCCCTATTGAAAGGGTTCGGCTTCTTCCCAGAGCTTCCATTGCCATTTCCATTCTGGGATTCAGGACATTCATTGGCATAATGTCCGGTCTTCTAGCACTTAAACAAGTGACTTGGCTCAGGTCTCTTTTAGCTGGGGTTGATGGGTTGGTACGGTTCTGGCCGTTGCTTCCTCCATTCCCATTACCATTCTTGGGGCCATTATGATTATGCGAGCTACCTCCTCCATGGGTATGCTGAAAATGTCCTCCCGGTCTAGGGGTAAAACGTGGCTTCTGCTGAGCTCCAGAATTGTACTTCCCTTGTCCATACTTCCTCTTGCGGTTCTCAATCTGCTGTTGCTTCCCTTTAATCATAAGAGAACGATCTACCAACTCCTGGTAGTTGTTGAAGGTTGCTACCATCAACTGCATGCTCAACTCATCATTCAGTCCTTCCAGAAACTTCTCCTGTTTAGCCGCATCCGTAGCAACGTCATCTGGGGCATAACGTGCTAGCTTACTAAAGTCCTCCACATACTGGCCAACTGTTCGTCCTCCTTGGCGCAAGTTGCGAAACTCACGCTTCTTCATGGCCATAGCTACTGCTGAAACATGGGCAGTACAGAAAGCTTGCTGAAACTGGTCCCATGTGATAGTGTCGATGGGGAAAGTGGCTGTGAAACTCTCTCACTATGATGCTGCGGGTCCTTCAAGCTGATGTGCGAAAAAATTCACCTTTTCCGCATCTGTGCATCCTGCCGTGGTCAACTCCCTAGCTGTCTTGCAGAGCCAATCATCTGCTACTATCGGCTCGGTGCTACTAGAGAACACCGGTGGATTCAGCCTAAGAAAACAGGATAAGTGGTCAACAGGTGGTGGTGGTGGTGGGTTGTTGTTGTTGTTCCCCTGATTCTGATTCTGGACTAGCAACTGCATCAATGTGTTCTACTGCTGGATCAACTGAGTGAGCTCCGGTGGGAAGGTAAATCCGGGGTCACGTCTCGGAGGCATCTGAGGGTTTAAAAAAGATGAGCGTAAGAATAGAGGGGGTCTAGAGAGAAAACACTACCCATATGCACATGAGCCAAAACAAACAATTCACTTCATTCAATCAAACAAGGGCATACAATCGATCTAACTATCATAACAGTGCTCGGACTACTATATTAACATGGTGGACTACTACTACTGATGAGGTGGTCTACTAGAAATATTCTTCGGTTGCAGACTCCATGATATCTGCTCCAGCTTCATCAACATAGTCATCATCACTATCATCTGGATCCGAGTCAGTGTCGTCGATGATGATGTACTCTTCAGGGCGAATCTCCTTGGGTTCTACGTCTTCTTCTACTGGTGTAGGGCCTCCCATAAATATTCTGATATTCTTGATCAATTCGTCATTCTTCTCCACTAGTACTTCAATTTCCTCTTCATAATCTTCACATGTAGCCTAGAGTTCTTTCTCCAGTTCCTTGATTCTTGTCATCGCCTTCTTCAGATCTATCATGTCGGCGCACATCTGGTTCTCCTGACATCGAATGTGCTGGTTTAACTCCTGGATAAAAGCTGCAATTGATCTATCCTTCTTGGTGTTGATCATCTCCCAGTGCTCATCTCGGCGCCCACAAATCTGGTAGATAGTATCCTTGAGATCATTGCGGTAAACTTCTCCAATACGTCCCATGGTGATGTGAGCTACCATGCTCTTTCCTAGACTCCATGTCGGTGCATCAAAGGAAAACTCTATGGGCTCGGTGTCTGGCATGAACGTCCTTCCTGGAACTTGAACTTGAATCATCCAGCGCTCCTATTTAGGTAAAGTGGCGTTGTAGGTTCCGGTGAAGCTTGGTACTCCGATGTTCAAGTACTTAGCGACTTCCTTCAGGTGACATCCAAAGGGTGTACCTTCATCTGGCTGGGTGAACTTGTTCCTTGCATCCACCATCCTAAAAGAGTAGAAAAGATGAGGAGTTAGAATGGGAAGAGTGAGTAGTGATCTAGGGATATAGCTTAGTGGTCGTGTCCTACAGTCAGCATGTACTCTGATACCATCTTGTAGCGAACAGACCTCCAACAGTCCAATCTCTATGCTCTGGTGTTAGCCCTGGATCGGTAATGCTGACACCACACAGTACTTGAAGGATTTATAACAGAGTAGCAATCACACACTTATTACATCGAGTGTCTCAAAAGAGAACTTATTACAATAAATATGGCTTAAGGCCATCTAATAACGATAACAGCGGAAGGCTTGGAAGATATGTGAGTCCATCAACTCCAATGGCATCACTGAGTATAGAACCACGACCTAAAGGCACCTTACTCGTCGTCTAAAAAGTCTGCAACATGAACGTTGCAGCCCGAAACGGGTCAGCACATGGAATATGCTGGCAAAGTAACACATAGAGAGCAATGAAAGAGTAAGGCTATACTACATGCATATTTGGCTGGTGGTAAGCTGTATGGTTACAGTTTTGCGTAAAGCCAATTTTCCCCTACTGCAAAGGAATAAATTTTATTTAGCTATCATGGTAGTTGTTAAACATTGAGAGTGTAGACACCCTCTCAATCCCAATTAAGCATCATCATTAAAACCCAACAAAATTAATTTAGAGTAACATGATGAGATTCACATGATAATCCAAGTACTAGATACTCAAGATGTCCATAACCGGGGACACGGCTAACCATGATTAGTTTATACACTCTGCAGAGGTTTGCGCACTTTTCCCCACAAAACTCGATCTCCTCCGTTGGGATTCTCGCACTACATGATGTTTGAGAAACGGATGACCAAGACATAGTCTTTCAGAAGCTCTTGCACCTTACGAACGGGTAGACCATGCCAACCTACATCCCCTACATCTGCTAGTCTACCACTATAAGAGTTCGCACGACTTAGTCAACTATGCTAGAGCCCATAGTAGCTTGTGGCTGCACATGGAAGTTTCTAGTATGAATAATCTCATGATCCCTTTGAGCCTAGGTGGCGGTCCAAAAGAAAAACAGGCAATCGCTGGAATACCCAGGTGCCTCAATCCACCCAGATGTGTGTTTAGGTTGCCTGTAGGATCGAAAGTATGTCTAGAGGGGGGTGATTAGACTACTTGACCAAATAAAAACTTAACCTTTTCCCAATTTTAGTTCTTGGCAGATTTTAGCTATTTTAGGACAAGTCAAGCAATCATCACACAATTCAAGCAAGCATGCAAAGAGTATATTGGCAGCGGAAAGTAAAGCATGCAACTTGCAAGAATGTAAAGGGAAGGGTTTGGAGAATTCAAACACTATTGGAGACACGGATGTTTTTCCCGTGGTTCGGATAGGTGGTGCTATCCTACATCCACGTTGATGGAGACTTCAACCCACGAAGGGTAAAGGTTGCGCGAGTCCACACAGGGCTCCACCCAAGGGCAACGGTTGCGCGAGTCCACACAGGGCTCCACCCACGAAGGGTCCACGAAGAAGCAACCACCCACAAAGGGTCCACGAAGAAGCAACCTTGTCTATCCCACCATGGCCATCGCCCACGAAGGACTTGCCTCACTAGCGGTAGATCTTCACGAAGTAGGCGATCTCCTTGCCCTTACAAACTCCTTGGTTCAACTCCACAATCTTGTTAGAGGCTCCCAAGTGACACCTAGCCAATCTAGGAGACACCACTCTCCAAGAAGTAACAAATGGTGTGTAGGTAATGAACTCCTTGCTCTTGTGCTTCAAGTGATAGTCTCCCCAACACTCAACTCTCTCTCACAGGATTTGGATTTGGTGGAAAGAAAATTTGAGTGGAAAGCAACTTGGGAAGGCTAGAGATCAAGATTCATATGGTAGGAATGGAATGTCTTGGTCTCAACACATGAGTAGGTGGTTCTCTCTCAGAACATGAGTTGGAATGATGTGTGTGTTCTGATGGCTCTCTCTTGGAATGAGAAAGAGGTGGAGGGGTATATATAGCCTCCACACAAAATCCAACCGTTACACACAATTTACCAATCTCGGTGGGACCGAATCAGAAAACTCGGTCTGACCGAGATAGTAAACCTAGTGACCGTTAGGAATTTTGGTGGGACTCACATGCAACTCGGTAGGACCGATTCTCCTTATCATTGTCATTCGTTTTATCTTGATTAGCATGATTAATTGGTCTTTCATCATAGTATTCATCACTAGAGTTGTCACCAAGCAAATCATCACCTAACAAGTCATCTTCATCACTATTGAAATCAACATACTCGGGGTGTGTTACCTTAGGACCTTTGGCCATCAAGCATCTTCCAATTCCTTCATTTGGTGAGTCAAATATGTCGTAGGAGTTGGTTGACACAAGTGCTAGACCGGCAACACCTTCATCTTGAGTATATTTGGAGTCGGAGTGATAACTTCTCTCGGAGTGGCTGTCGGAGTCGGAGTCGGATACCCATTCACCAACATGAGCTTGATGTCTTCGTCTTGTGTAGCTCCTTGATGATTTTTCCTTCCTTTCCGAATCCTTGCTTCTCCGTGAGTATCTTCGTTCATAATGATCATCTCTACTCCTTCTCTCTCTTGGTGGTGATCCTTTGCTTCTTCCTTTTGGAGAATCTTCTCTTCTCTTGTAGGGAGCCGTACACTCATTGGAATAGTGTCCGGGTCTTCCACAATTGTAACAGTTTCACTCTCGGCTAGAAGATCTTTTGTCATTGTAGGAACTTGACTTGGAGCTTCTATCTTTGCTTCTACTCTTGTAGAACTTGCTGAAGTTCTTCACCATTAAGCTCAATTCTTCATTGAAGTCTTGTTTCTCACTTGATGATGTAGGGGCTTCACATGAGGCTTTATAGGCACCACTTGATTTGTTGTGAAGTTCCTCTTTATCCTTAAGTGACATCTCATGAGCAACAATTCTTCCAATCACCTCCGTTGGCTTGAGATCTTTGTAATTGGGCATCATTTGGATCAATGTGCACACGGTATCATATTTTCCATCCAAGGCTCTTAGAATCTTCTTGATGATGAATTTATCGGTCATATCTTCACTTCCTAAGCCGGCAATCTCATTTGTGATGAGAGCAAGCCTAGAGTACATTTCAGCGACACCTTCACCATCCTTCATCTTGAACTTGTCAAGTTGGCTTTGAAGCACATCCAACTTGGATTCCTTGACGGAGTCGGTACCTTCGTGCATATCAATCAAAGTGTCCCAAATTTCCTTTGCATTCTTAGGGCGACTGATTTTGT